>NW_009258127.1:1276335-1283141 GCF_000149755.1 Phytophthora sojae | reverse complement strand
AGGTGGGGCTGCCACTCGCGGTCGATGGTCCAGGCTAGTGCGTCTGTTGCGGCACTTCCAACGGGGGTCCACACCTCCTGCGCACTGGGTCACCAACATCACCGTCGATGCTGCCAACCGTCCGTTCAAGATGATCCCGCCCTATCCGGGTCCTGTCGACCCGGACATGGAGGACGATTATGACAACTACCAGGCAGGCGATGGCCACGGCGGCCAGGATGGTGACCATGAAGAGAAGTCGGAGGACAACCCGCCCACTCCTCTCCGCTCGGACGTCCCGCCTGCGGATGCGTCTCCGTCCAAACCCAAGCGGCGTACATCCAGGGGGTCCCATGTTCACGTGGTATGGCCGAGCTTTCCAGCAAGGGTGGGCCGGTGTACGCCCAAATGCGACCCACGGTCCACCCGGGATCTGATGTGCTCCCTCTGTCGCCCCAGACGGACTTCAAGCGCCTGATTTCCGACTGTGCTGCATCCCTGCCGGAGTTTGTCCCTTGGCCGGATGTCCGGCTGGATGTCCAATTCGTCATGCGGATGGACCATGGGTACGAAGAGGCCTTGGACATCCTCCGTCAGGATTGTCCGGCCCACCAGTATTTCCCAAAGCCTTGGCTGCTGGAGATGCTGGTCAAGATGATGTACCATGGCACCCTGGACGACACCCTCTGGACGCGTCATGTCCCCGAGACCTTCTACAAGATGGCTGAGGTCATGCTCCAGGGTCGTCTCCGGTCGGGTATGTATCCGGAGGAGTTTCCGCCACTGCGCAACTTGGCCGAGGAGGCTGCTGCCGAGATAGAGATCGTCGAAGTTGACGGCTCCCGTGAAAGTGACGACTCACGTGACTCCGACTACGAGGACAAGGACAAGCCATCTCCATCTGGGAAGAGCGTGGATGGGCCATCCAAGGCGAAGTCCATTGACGAGAGCAGCTCGTCGGACAGCGACACCGATGAGGAGCAGCCGTCCAAGCCCAAGCGCAACCCCAAGCGGAACCGCGTTCAGTCATCTTCGGACAACTCCTCTGAGGACGAGCTCCAGTCGTCTTCCTCATCCCAGCGTCGGTCTCCTCGGTTGTCGTCCCAGAAGGAACCCCGGTCTCCCCGGTCGAAGTTCGCGCTGCAGGATAAACCTGATCGACCTTCGTCCAAGAAGAACCCCAAAAAACGCAGCCGGACGTCGCAACCCAAACGGGAGGGTGGCAAGTCGCCCCTGGCACAGAAGTCTTACGAGGACCTGAACAGCAGGGAATTGGCGATCATCGAGACCCCATCTGGGGACATAGTCTCGTGGCGTCGTCGTGGCACTCGTTTCTCTCCGAAGAAAGGTGGCATCGAGGGCCAGACGCCTGGGTTTCCTAACTACGCACCTCAGCAGCCTGAGACCAAGTATCTGGCCAGGCGTTGGCCTGCAGTCGAAGATGAGTATGCGGCCCTGGTCGAGAAGGAACCCTGGCTGGAGATGTTTAACAACCGGGTCAAGGTCCTGTACTTCCACCGCCGGGAACAACTACCCCCAGCTGTGATCCGCATCCTGGACCAACATGTGGGGTACATGAATGATCGCCTTCCAGCCTTCTGGTACATCCTGCACTGGTTCATGATGAAGACCAAGCCTGAAGACGACGAGAAGTGCGACGACCTCACGATCTACGAACGGGCTCAAGATCTCTACCGCAAGCGTCAGGCGCTCCACGACGGGGTTGCGCGCACCTTCGAGGCCCGCATCAAGCGTCTGATCAAGGCCGGCATGCCGAAAACGATGGTCTGGGAGCCTGGATTCTGGTTGTACCCGTGCAAGATCTGCTGCCTGTACTTGGTCGACGAATCAACCAAGAAGGTCGATGGCACGCGTTACACCCTGGCTGACCAGATCGCGATGGCCGAACTCGAAGACCCCGGCCGGACTCAGTGGACTACCTGTACGGATGACGAGCGTCTGGCGCATGTCCCAGCCAAGATCGTCGACAAGATGCTGCTTCCAAAGCACGAGCGCGTCAACAACTGGGTCTCGACCAAGTTCCAGTGAAGTCATCCTCCCATCCAGCATCCACAACGGTCCTGGATGTAGTTGCATATCCGTAGCGTAACACTTTAATTCCACAATCACCGTTAACGTCTTCGCTGTCTTCATCGTTTCCTTCTTCGGTCAGGTTATCCAGGTCGGTTCAACTTTGAGCGCAGCCTTGTTTATCTCTTGCCGCTTTGGCACCTCCTTCAGGGCGACATAGTCAACTTCATACACTCGTCGTCGAGAACTCCATTCTCGCTCGGGTTGCTCTCCATAATCACAACTCCATCGTCGATCCGCTCCATACAAATTCACAATCAATTTTCCGTAATTCACACATTCACATCCAGGCATTTCGGGTCTCCGTCTGGGAATCTCCAACTGGGATCAATACTCCCAATTGGGGTCGCCCCATTCGGACTTGACCACTCCCAACCATGTCCCTTGATTGAACTCATACAAGAGCGCTCCGCAATTCAGCTGTGCCATCGGTATCCAGTCAGGCTCATCGTACCCCTCCCATTTGATGAGATACTCTCGTGCCCGTTTGGACGTCCGCGTACGCTTGTTCCACCTGAGATCCATGATCTTCTCCACTTCGTACTCGTCATTCTCGTTGTCCGCCTCCCAGCTGTCTTCGGGAAGAAGTGCTGTGTCAAAGTCATCGTTGTCTTCGATCTCCGGTTGGATTATAGGCCGTCTGGGATACAACGCCCGGGGTTTCAGTCGACTGATGTGAACCCAAGGGTTTACACGGTAACCCGTGTCCTTAACCTTGAGCCTCACCCGGAACTCGTCAACCACTTCGGCGATCCTGAATGGACCATGCCACAAGTGGGCCAACTTGCGACTCAGACCCGGTTGCACTTTTGGGATGTACAGCCAGACTGCATCCCCAACGTTGAAACCTGCCTTGAGCCGGTCTGACAACTCGTTCCACTTCCGGGTTTGCTCTTCCGAGCGAGCCCGTTTGGCCTTCCTCTGGAGGCCTTCTGCACATGCCCGAGCGTAGCCGTAGTGCCGCTGGAGTTTCCATCGCCACTCATACGCGGTCCGTTCGGGGACACTGGAGGGTTTAGGCCCCAGCATAGCTGAGATCGTACTCTTGGCGTCCCAGCTGTGGACCAGGTAGAATTGGGTGTCCAGCCGGGTTGCATCAAACGACGTATTGAGCGCGAACATGAGCCTCTCTGCGTGGTCATCCCAGTCGCTCTGGTCAGCTTCTGCGTTGTAAGCCCGGATGGACCTCACCACAGTCTGGACGGAACGTTCCTGCTGTCCATTCGTCTGGGGTCGGTACCCCAACGTAGCTCGCTATCGGCTACCTAGAAGTTCCCTGAACCGAGTGATTCACTCATGAACCTGGGATTCTGATCATGACGCAATAGGGAGCTGGCTCCGAAGCAGCGGGACACCCTCTCCTCATATGCCTCAGCGACATCCTGAGCGGTGGTAGAACTCATCGGTTTGCACATCACGAAACCCGAAAACGCATCCTGGAACAGGAGCAAGAACGTGTTGCCCCGTTCGGACTTCGGCAAGTGGGTCACGAAGTCCATCGAGACCACTTCGAAAGGATCTCTGGGCTCGATGTCCCCGGGCGAAGGTCCAGGGTTGGGCGGACGCTCCTTGCCGCTGGCACAGTCGGTGCACTCCTTGACGTATCTTTCAACATCTGCGTACATCCCTGGCCAGTAGAACTCCAGCCGGAGTTTCTTGTGCGTCCGGGTTATTCGTTGGTGGCCACCTTGGAAATCCTCATGGGCGTAATGCAGCATGTCCAGACAGAGTACTTCTGGTACGAGTAGGCGCAACTCGTCGGTCTTGTCGCGAGGCTGGTCCCGATTAGACCTGACCAGTCGATAGAGCACATCCCGAACGTTCAACGCAAATAGGTCCGCCCGCTTGGACAGCTTGCGAATCTCCAGCCGGGAGAAGTCATCCAGGTCGCCCTTGAGGAACTTCTTCAGATTCATCAACTCGGGATCAGCGTCCTGGTGCACCTTGATTCGGCGCCACCTCTCAACCTGATACTCAAGCGGGTTCATAGACTCGCCGTGATTGGAGTCCTCACGGCTCTGGCTACGAGTTATCGCAGCCATGACCCTGGCTGCCATTGGCAGGGGGCTGACTCCGGCCCGGGACCTGCATCGTCGGGCGCCCCAGTCATAGGTTCCTGACTGGGCTCACCGGGGGAATCGTCGCTCGGGCCCACTTCAGGCTTCATGATCTGTTCGGGGATCCGAGAGACTCGCCCCAGATGTTCCATCTCATCCGGGTCGTCAATCGAACAGGATTCTCCGAGCGCCAGTGTCTTGGACGTCAAGTAGTCTGCAGCCTGATTGTACTCCCGCTTGACATGTACCAGCCGGATCGAGGTGAACGTTTGCTTCATCACCTCGTAATCGGCCAGACGTCGCTGCAGGTTTGGCTGGTTGCAGTTAATCAGTCCCTGAGCCTGTTGGATGACGATCCGAGAGTCTCCGACGACAACCACATCCGGGATACCCCGATCGTAGATCATCTTCCACCCATTCAGGAGGCCGAGTTACTCAGCGTCATTCACCGTAACATCATCCAGGATGAAACCCCACGCGGCCAGGACTTTCCAGTCGGGGAGCTCCCAGATGGTATATCCACAACTTCCTCGCCTCGTCGATGTCTTCGCAGCTCCGTCGAAACTCAGGACGTATCCAGCGAAATTAGCCTCCAGCATCTCCACACTGATCACCGGTGGGGGTTTCACCTGACCCTTGGCTGGGATGAGTGACTCGGCAACTTCGTCCAGGTGCTCACGCGGCGTTATGCCAGCGCCCAGTATCGCGGCCAGGCCGTCTTCGTCTCGCTTCACCTTCTGCACGTCCAAGTCCCTGTTAACCCCCACCGGACGTGTCGGCCATCGACGGTCTTGGACTTCAACAGCCAGGACAGTACTGAGTACCTGGTGTACACCTTGATCGGGCAGCCCTGGACGAGAGTGTTAAACATATCCAGGACCCGCATGACAGCAACCGCCTCCTTCTCGGCGATGTGGTATCGAATCTCCGCGTCGTTCAGCACGCGTCACGTGAACCTCACAGGCTGGATCACCTCATCATACTCCTGGCCGAGGACCGCACAGGCGGCCCAGCGATTCGCATGTGGGATAATCACGAACGGCTTGGCCCGGTCGGGGTGTCGCAACAGGGGTGTCGACACAATCTTCCGTTTAAGGATCTCGAATGCCTCCTTTGCCCTTGACAGATCCCGGTCGGTCTTCGCTTGATCATCCGTAAGCTCATACAGGACTGCGGCCACAACCGGGAAATCCTCAATGAACTTGTGATAGTAGTTGAGGCTTCCGAGGAATGATTGGACTCCCTTCAGGGTGGACGGGAACGGTAAATCCTGAACGCCCTTCGCGTTCTTCGGAGTCGCGCGCAGTCCTTCGGCACTGATCTCGTGGGAGAGATACGACATACTCAACTTCCCGAACTCACTCTTGGGCAGGCTGACAGAGATGTTCCAATAGCGCAACCGGGATAGCAGCGCATTCAGGTCCTCACACAACTGATCCCAGGTGGGCGCCCCATGCGCAATGTCATCGATGTAGGAACTCCGTCCGAGGCCAGGTCCCAGCTGGGACGGCATCGGGATGTTGCGTTGGACCACAGTCATCTGCTCCACCAGGACGGGAACACTAGCTCCAGCCTTCTCCCGTTCGGATTCATCCCGAACGGACGGGTCCAAACCGAGGAACTCGAGTACATCCGGGTCCACCTGCTCTTCCCCTTCCCGAGGGAGACGCCCGAAACGCCAAAGGCAGTTGTTGATCACCGCCTGATACACAAGTGGAGCATTCTTGAGTCCAAATGGCATGCGTACCCACTGGAAGTATCCGAATGGTCAGATGAACGCGGAGATTAGCTTCACACGTTCCGTCATCCGGACCGCCCAGAACCCGCTCGCCATGTCCAGACTCATGAACCACATAGCGGTTCGAATCCAATCAGGAGATCATCGATCAGGGGCAACGGGTAGCTAGAAAGCCGGATGAACCCATTAACCACCCGGTAGTCGATGCACATTCGAATGTCCACGCCATTCTTCTTGAGGACGATTACAATCTGGGCAGCCCACGGCGACAGCGATATCTTGATCAGACCCGTTTCCAGCGGCTTCTTCAGGAGCTTGTACACCTTCATCATCAAGTGAGGGGCAATGGACCTTGGTCGTTGAGCAACGGGTTTTGCGTCACCCACATCCAGGTCACACGCCACGCCCCTGGCCGGGGCCGGCGCAGCATTGCCATCCCCAAGGAAAATCTTGCGGTGATACTTGAGTATAGAGCGCAACGTTTGTTTTCCATCCGGGGTAGTCCGTCCGGGCTCTCCAACATCCGCCTTGTCGATATCACACTCGGGGCTCAGGTCCTTCAGCTCAGGAAGCAAGGCCAATTCATCACGCAACTGGGACAACAACTCGCTCCCCTCGTGCAGATACACTCCAGCTTCCAGGTCGAGCTCCTCCTGATTGATTCGCATGCATCGATTGTACTCTTCCTCTAGCTTCCGCAGCGGGGTACTAGGCATCGACGCAGTGGGTATATCAGGTTCTTCCCGGTCGGAGATGTCTTCCGAGCGGTCACCATCCAGGACGGACTCGGCCAAATCAGAGACGCTCAGGCTCCACTCATCAGAACTCGGAACAGACTCAGCTGCAGTGCCGACATCGCTGTGAGCGTCCTCGACAGTCGGACGTCGACCGGATTCCGCTTCGTTATCATCTCCATCCGATACTCCCTCGACGGATCCCGC
>NW_009258127.1:1272893-1274528 GCF_000149755.1 Phytophthora sojae | reverse complement strand
CTAGGTTCAGGTCCTCCTGTTGCTCCAGGATGTCTTCGAGGTCGTCCAGGCTGCGAATCTTCTGGTTAGCCAGGATGGCCTTCAGCTGGGAGTCCCGGAGATTCTTCAGGAAACGCTTGACATGTTGCTTGCGCTCCTTCTTGGACTTCCGGTACTTGATCCCCGCCTTGACCGCAGCCTCGCTCAGCCTGTAGAAGAACTCCATCGGGGTCTCAGACGTCTTCTGTCGCATGGTATAATACCGTTCAGACTCCGACGTCCGGAGCTTCAGGTACTTGCGACGGAACTCCTGGACGAAGCGCTTCCGATTGCTCTGGACGTGCTTCTCCAGTTGGCCGCGCCAATTCCGGGCGGCAGGTGACAACTTCATCTTGAGCTCTCGAACCTTGGTCTGGTCGGACCAACCAGCCTGGACGGAGATGTTGGTGAACTTCTCCCACCAGGTACGTCGATCTCCAAGCGGGGCTTTCTCGTCGAACTGACCCAGCGTGTTGGAATTGACATACGGGCGGAACGTCCAGGAGGTTTTGCCATCCCCAACCGTAGTTGACTCCACGGTCGGTGTAGCGGCCTCGTCGTCCAGGCTGTCGTCCGAGCTGGAGCTATCATCATCCGAGCTCGAGGAACTGGAGCTTGAATCCGGGGACGAGTCGCGATCCCGGCGACGCCCCTTGCGTGGCGCCTTCTTGCGCTCGTCCTTCCTGCGTTCGTCCTTCCTGGGCGGTTCCTGCTTTGGCTCCTTTGGCTCCTTCTTCACCGCCGTCTTGGTCCCCGGACGGGAGGTCCCCGTCGGGGCAACATGCGCCGCCGTCGTATATCGGTGTGCCGCATTAAGTGCGGCCGGCTCATTCTTCACCACGGTCGGCTTCAGAGTCCTTGCTAGACGCGCGACGTCGACTTCGGCAGTGTCGCCAGTAGCTGCTCCCAGCCGGCTTCGGTCGTGTTCTTCTGTCCCGGCTGTGCACTCGCGACCGTTGCTTTTCCGTGATTACGCCCGTTGCCCGTTCAGGGTTGTCACTTCCCGTTTGTATGGGAGTTGCCCGATTAGGGTCGGATGTTCCCCGTTCAGGTTGAGCTTGGGCAGATGTTGCTTGAAGGTCGCGTATCTGCCCCACATGGAAACGCTGGATATTCTGAGCAGACTCACGTTCCTGCGCACGCGCGACTTCCGACGCCTGCAGCCTGGCTGCCAACGCGGCCAGGTCCTGCTGGGCCTGCCCGGCCCGGGCGGCCATCTCGGCGGCGTGCCTCGCGTCGGCTTCAGCCAGCTGCCGGCGGATGTATTCCGCGGCGGCTGCCTCCACACGATCACGCTCGGCCCGCGCGGCCTCAAGACGAGCAGCTTCGACATCGGCCTCGGCCGTCAGGGACAGCGAGGCGGCCTGGGACGCCTGGGCGAAGACCTCATGCAGGTGTCGCTCAAGCTCCTGGGCCCGGCGCTCGGCTTCGCGCGCCTCCCGTTGGGCTTCGGCCAGAGCAAGCTCGGCTTCGGCATCCCGGCTGGGATCCTTCCCGGTCGACACAGCTTCGCGAAGCTTCGACAGCTCGGCACCAAGCTGCTGGACCTGGTGAAAGGTCGACACCGCCATCTCCGCCATCCCCGACTGGGCCGACAGGCTTGTCCGTCAGGACCGG
>NW_009258127.1:1242094-1272793 GCF_000149755.1 Phytophthora sojae | reverse complement strand
TCCAACACTGGCAGGATCTTGAACGTCGCTCCGACGACCAGCTCGCGCCACTCGATGAGCTCGACCGCAAGCAGTCGCTGGACGTCTCCGACCAGGGTCCGGATGGACATCGGCTCCACCTTGGACACTCGCATCTCCACCCAGGCCGGCACCACGTTGACGAACTGGAAACCAGCCTCGAGCAGAGCGTCTGCAGGACCGCAACGCACTCCCGCGAGTCCAGCAACCCGGTTGGGATCTGGACTCCGGCCAAGGTCCTGGGCAGTCGACAAGTCCCGACGGCTGGGTGCCAGGTCGGCCAACCAAACCTCGGCCGGGTCCTGCGAAGCCACCTTGGACGCCAGGTACTTGGACGTCGCAAGCGTCGCGGTCAGTCACAGCACGGAGTCCGGACGGGACTTCGGCCAGGCATACGCCACGTTCGGCGGAAGCGTGAGCCCAGACCGGGCTCTCTCCCACCGGGACGCCTGCAACGCCGCGTACGTCTTCGCCGCTTGGACACTTGGGTGCTCGGCCGGCAACTCCGTCGGCGGGTTACCCCGGCTGGGTCTCCGGTTGGGCATCAGCGGCCGGGGTCACCGCCTTCACAGGAACTGCGGCCGGCTTCTCCTCCTCGGCAGACGGCGTCGGCTTGGGTTCGGCGGACACTTGCGCGTCCGGCTGCATATCTTGGCCAGGCAGAGAGGAGTCCGAAACTCGACCCTCCGCCTGGGGCTCATCCACGTCGGCGCCTCCCTCAGACGCCTGGTTGGGTTCACCCTGGCCGGGATCCCCCTTAGCGGTCTTCGACTCCTCGTCCGCGTCAGCACGTTCGGGCTCGCCGTCCTTCGACACTTGGTGCGCGTCATCTGGGACGGCCGGCTCGGGTGCCGGCTGGACTTGGTTCGAAGACCCATCTCCGGCCAGGGCCGCCTTCCGCTTTTCAGTGTTAACCCTCCGAGCATTGCGTTGAACCTCTTCCAGGCTCGGTTGCTCCTCGGGCGGCAGCCCCGCCGTACGACGCGATTGACGCGACGCCTCTCCGCGTCCTCGTCCTCCGCGCCCTCCTTCGCGCATGTCTCCTTCCTTAGCTGTCATAGACGCTAGTTAGGAAAGTTAGCACACCTCACACCTATAAACTTACAAAATATAAACAACTCCGGTGAAATCCCTGGTTCCAATCCGGGCACACAGGCGAGGCGGGTGAACGCCTGACCGCCCAGGTGTATAGCTTGGCGCGTCCCGGGTGTAGACTCCCGAATGGGGTGCACCCAGAACAAACCCTAGCCGGAGATAGTACACCTAGATGTACACTCCAACCGGGGTGGCGTGTGTCCTTGTGAACAATCCCTGTGGGTTCGTTTGTCTTCGTAACCAGGGGTCTTCAACCGTGGATGAGTTGTCTTGATACTTGTAGGTCGCTGGGTAGCAGGGCAGGACGTAACCTTCCTGGACGTCGCCTCTGACAGCCCTCAGATAACCAAGCAATACAAACAGATACTGAGTTATATACAAACACGTAGCCCTTCCTTATTCTCTTGGACCATGAAAGGGTCGGTCACTACTCCAGTCAACTCCAGCCGGACTCCGGGATACTGGTCAATCCCGGTCGGCTTTGGCTCACGCGTACCACCCTCAATTACTGAGGGAGACTAACACAATCAAATACCTCCTATCACACAATAGCTCTTAAATCAATACTTCCCACCCGGGGCTACTCCAACCGGGGTGACAAGGTAATCTGTAATATGAAATGCGGGGCCTTCCTGGTCTGGACGAGCTCAACCGCAACTAGGAAATGAAATGGGATGGATCAACCTCGGGTTGTCGCCCGGTACTCACCCCAACTTGGACTGGACTTGATTGCGGGAGCTCGACCCAGATGTCATAGTTGCTGGGCCCTCACACGTAGACTTAGTCGGTCCTCCGGGAATGCACGTCCGGTTGGCTGCTCCAACTCACTTGTGCGATCCTTGGCAAAACGAACTCTGTTTATCTGTCTCTCTGTCTCTCTGTCTGTCTGGCTATCTTCTGTCGATCTTTACATGCACTCCATCTTGACTTGTCTTCAAAATGGTCTTGTCGTCGTAATCGTCCGCGGTCCCTCGTGCCATACTTCCAGCAAGTATAATCATAACTGGGTACGCAAGCGAAGTTCAATGTTCCACGGAATCCGAACAGATCTCAGCTGGTCGGCTTGGTCGGTCGGAAACACCTTGGACTTTGTATACTGGATCTTCACATCTGGGATGGTATCTTGGTATCTTGGTATCTCCATTCGGGATTCATGATTATCTCCAAACGGGATCAAACTCCACTAGGGCGTCACATCCGGGGTATCTAGGACAGCTTCACGGTTTCTGGGTCTTCACTCAATCCAGTCGGGCTCCTCTTGCGTTGTACAGTGCACCAAGACCAGGCGGCCTCCAGTCGGAGGCACTTTTACGCTCCCTTGGGCTTTGCCTCTCGTTCGGTACTTGGTTCCATCCGGGGTCCGCTCTTGGGGACATCTCCATCCGGGGTCACCAAACCTTGTACACTGTCAACGCGAGTCCGGGCGGGATCCGCTTTTCCCATACGCCATGTGTCGCTGCCTCCCTCTCCCATAGTGAGCCACTGAGCCAACCAATCACAGGTGCAGCTCGGGGAATCCTCGAAAATCTCCAATTCCATCGTGTCACCAGTTGACGTTGAACCCTCGAACGACGCAGAACTAGCTACAGAAGATGTCAGCGACGCTGAGAAGTATGCGGACGATGTGTGACGTGCGGCGGTCAGCAGCATGTCGATGGAACGTCGGACCGTACGACCACCGGAACTCCGGTAGATTGGTATTGCGGCCAGAAGAGTGGCAGGGCATCCTGCTCAGTTTGACCCTCAGGTGCAGCACTTTCTAAAGCAGACACCGCTGTCATCGAGGAAACGGAGCCAATGTGTAACCCAGGGGCAGTGCGCGGGGTATCGACCGAACAACCAACGTCGGACCATACGACCACCGGAATTCCGGTGGTGTCGCAATGGATGGACTGACGATTGAAGCATGACCGGCTACACGCTGCAGAAGATGCCACTGAAGGTGAAGTAAACGGAACCAAGACGCAAAAGCATGGTATCGGTGGAACGACCAACGTCGGACCAGACGACCACCGGAATGCATCGGGCATGTGTATCACCGTGCGTAACGTAGCGGTTCCAAGCATCCTCAAATCCTCGGTGGCCCTAGCAGAAGATGAAATATCACTGGAGGAACCTTATGGTGTGTCGACCGACACTTCAGCAGCGACGGAAATCACTGGAGGCTCGGTCACAGGTGCAGCTTGCACCGGAACCGTATTATCAGCGCCAACAGAACCACCGGTGGGTAATGAAAGCTCTTACGACCCTAGCCAAAGTTGCAAAGTGTCGGTGACTAAATCGACAGCACCCTGGGATGCCGGAGAACAAGTTGGCGTCATTAACGAGGATCCAACTGATGGCAAAGAGCAGCAAGAACGCCCAGCGTACCGGACCAGAACACTGAAGGTCCAGGAGAGCGGCGGTCGCAGCGGTCAAGCGCAAGCGCAATGAATGAACCATGAAGTTGACGGACGGAAGGCGCCTAGACGCTCGCCTGTTGCTGAGGCTCGTGTCCAGGCGGGGGCAGTTGTGGTATCGGAAAATGGAGACTACCGGAGCGATTGCCCGTCGCCCAAGAATCAAGGTACAATAATCAAGGAGCAGTCAAGCGCGAGATGGAAGTGGCTGCTTTGGTTAAGCTGGCGACATTATCCTCGTTGAAGTGACAGGTAGTGGCCGGAGCCTCGTCGGGTCCTAATACAACCCCAAACGAGGCTCCACAGTACCCACTTTTAGGTACAGATGCATTTAGTTACGTACTTCGGCCGCACTTATTAGTGTAGCCGCGGTCATCACTTGATGTGTCCGGAATCGCCTTATTGCGATCGTTCACACTAGATATTTGTATAGGGACATAGGACTCGTCATAGGATGGCCAGAACGAGGCCACCAGGGCCTCAGAAAACTCAGTAATAAAAAGACAGTCTTCCCCCAAAGCCAGCAAGGGTCAAGTCCGACTTCGGTAAGTGTAGCTAGCTTATTGTCGTGCCTGGACACGCTCGGCTGCGTGTGGATGCCTGTCGGGGAGCTTATCGTGCATTGACCGAGAGTTTCCTTGGCAGCGCCAAGAGTTGGTGTGGCCGGAGAGGTAGGAACGGTATTAGGGTATCGTTCAGTATATATTTGTGGGATTAGAGTGTCCCTGAGTGTATTAGTCTACCTACCGATGTTTTACCTTGGTCCCCTGTATAAGGCCTAACACGCCGGTACCCTTCCTTTCTGAATGACTGCAGGGGGGTTGCGCGAAAGCGCTACATAGTATCCTAGCCTTAGCTCGTGGCTAGTGGTACAGGTTTTTGGGTTGACCGAAGATAACCTAAGGTGCACAGAGGCGCTTGCAACCGACCCGATGTAAGGGATCGTTCCTGGTCTTCAGGTTTTGATTCAATAAGCGCTTACTTTTGCGGGTTAGCGTGTTGTTGGTGTCTCTAATACCTTTTGGTAGAGGAGGATTTTAGTGGAATTACCAGACCACAGTAGCGCCTCGATTTGCACCTCATAGCTTTGGCGATATCGTGACAGTGATTGGATCAGATTTGCTATCTTTCGGCAACGTACCGGTACCCTACACGAGTTTACTGGTGGCAAAGCACCCTCGAGAGATTTCAAGTTCTACCCGCCCAGCATGTCATGCACCGATCCTCCTCCCCATCCATGCCGCCAACTACAACGCCTTGAGCACCCGCTCGCGACGAGCCGGACCGACAACAGAAGCTCAACACGAGCGGTGCTCTAGCGTCTACTACGGCCTGCCAGCGGTGGCTAGCGAGGCGATGGCCCACTGCTTCGCCGCATGCAAGCTCCTGCGCAGAGACATGGACTCCTGCTACTCCGTGTCGGTGCTCCAGCGCAGCGTTGCTGTATCGTCCGCTACGACGGCCACGGCGTTGCATACTGTGACAACGGGGAGGGACAACAAGAACGCCAAGCCCAAGACGGATGTCGGCGTGCCCACGCCCACGCTCCGCTCCAGACCAGACCTCCAACTCGATGGTGTCAAGGCTGCCCCACGCTACGAGCTCGTGGAAATGGACACATGATCAGCGGCGTGGTGCAGTTTGTTACGTCTAACAGCGGTGCCGAGAAGACCTCCCAGCTGTTCGCCATGCACCAGGATAAGGATACCTGCATCGGAGGTGGCGAAGTGGGCGAGCCCGGCGAAGCGCAGCAGACTGAGGAAAGGATCAGGGGTGCAGGAGTTGGTGGATCAAGCGCATCAAACCGAGATGAAAGCTGCACCGGAGCCTGGCTGTCGAGGACCCTTGTGCGACTAAGGTTTCCTCAATGGCCGAAGCTCTGGCGCACGCACTAGAGTCTACTGAAGCGAAGGTGCTTAAAGACGTCGAAGCTGCCGACGAGGCCCTAAAGAAGGAGGCGGAGGTGTCGGGGGTGGCGACGGAGCAGCCGACACTGTCAAGACTCACTGTACCATGGTACAGTTAGGCTACATCGACTACATCACGTGGAGCCCAGTGTGCTACCATGAAGGAGCTAGGCAACCTCGGATCCATGGCACCCTGAAGACCTTGCAAGGGCACATTGGGGGCGCACCATGGGTCATCACTTGAGGCAGCGACTAACAACGTAGTCTTTCTCGAGTATTTCAGTCTTACATGCATCCTGACAGGAAGGGAAACAACTAAGTAATACTAGACACAGAACAATTCATGTATTGATACTCATTAACTCTCTTACTCCGAAGTATCTTACATATGAAAGTCAATGCCGCCTTGGTCAAAGCATTATACTCGGTTGTTGGCGTACTAATACTACAGCACGACCTGAGTCTAGCGTAGTCGTTGCCCACGACGCCTTGGCCCAGACGTTGTAGTTTCTGCGCTGGTTTCGAGGAATACGTAGTCTCCATAAACGAATGGAATGCAGTAACTCACCACATACATATAAGGATGAGCAACATCTGAGGTCTTACTCTGGCGAGCAGCTATAATATATAGATACAGGTGGTAGCTTACTAAAAACCTCTAGAAACGACTATGGGGGTGATAGTGAGACAGTGATGGGCTTCTATGTAGTATTTGTCCTTGCAGAATGTCTCCTCGTCCAAATAGTCGGCCCACATGAACATCTTTCTCATTGCCAGCACTCAGTAGGGCAAAAAGATGAACTGATAACATATCCAAGAACACAAGTTGAGCCATGATCCACTGTTGAGGTTGTTTGGTCCAGGTCTTGCGATTCGGTCATATAATCAGCATGTTCAAATCCTGGATCTGATCTGCATAAGAAAGAAAATAAAGGCAACCGAACCCCGCTTTGTGGAATGCATCTTTTGGTGGCAATATTGACGACTGGTGAGGATGAAGGTGGCACAAACTCCGCTTCGCGGACTTCAACCATGCTGCGAAAGGCTTACTTACAAGCTACACTTCGACGTGTTTGAGCTTTTGCATGACGCGTTCCCAACCATCATCGGTCCGCATTAGGAGTATGAGACTTTTAAATCTACTACCATCTCAACTAACTAATTTTAGGCTACACATAGGTACTTGTTATGCTTATCAAAACCTTGATATAAGCAGAGAGTTGTGATCTAGTCGCGCATTTCACAAACGTGGCATGAGCTTCGAAAAGCGTTGACCTTGAGTCATAGATTGCTTCTTAGTATACTATGCATTCCCTACGGTAAAACGTTACCAAAGTTTCATGCATATTTTATCATCGCTACTATCGACCATTCGATCGAAAGATGAAGATGAACCTCACTTTTGATTTTTCAGACAACAGCTGAACAGCCTTTAAGCGACAGCGATCAAGTACATCTAGCCACTTCACGTTTTCAATTGAGAAACGCCCTCCCGATTTAAGCGCCAGCGATCTAGTTTTGTCTCTCGCTAATCGTTACATACTTCACTAATTTCGGTGCATTAAACATTAAACATTCTCCAGAATCAAGCTTTCTCGAAATAAAGGCTCCGACAGCTTTCTGTATGTTGTTATGCCGTTCGTCGTCCAAAGTTAGGTACCGCGTTAGAAGTTGGATAGTACTTGTGCAGGCGCATACCAAACTGGATTTGTATTCTCACTAATGAAGGCCTCGATATGATCGTACAGATAAAACCGAAGTTCTCTTGAACGCCTACGTGTAGCACCCCATCTGTTCGATTGCGTCCACTGAAATGGATGTTTGACCGTGGGTTATTTTATAGTATTTTATTAAACCCATCAGCTTCGAGTAACATTTTGTGGGTGATGGGTTGTAATACTACCCGTGCCGCCGCCACAACCAACATCACCAGCTTTTTTCATTGTTTTCCGGCTATTTATTATAATGGGTATTTAAACTTGATATTAGCACGCAAGTACTACTCACAATACGTATTAAGAGGTAGTAGTCTCATATATTGCCATTCTCTCTTAAATCACAAGTACATTTAGTTTCACCGTAAGTTTGGGTTCGACTAGAGGTTTGGGCTGGTAGCGCCTTTTGCAAACTCAATTGCAGTGCCAAGCCGCATTCAGCATCGAAGGGAGCTCAGTTAACAGTAAATACAAACGACAAACGCAACCCACGCGGGCGACTTAGGCACGCCGCACTTGCGGCGCACCGGTCGCCTGCGCGTTGCGTCCAAAATATCAAAACCATCAGTAGTTGTGTGAACGCGAAAAATGAGTCGACTCAGTATTGGGGACCCGTCTAAAGCCTGGGGACGCGTAGTTCAAGGCTGATGCGTTGGGGGGGGGCAAGTTAAAGTCTGCGCGCCGTCGTCGGCTGTAGATTTCCACAGCCAATGACTCGAGCTGGCAGACTGATACAGTAGCTAGACCTTTATTGAATCGGTTATGACGGTGTAGTGGAATGCTCCAGGCGATGCAATGAGTGCGTGAATGATCGAGCCATGGTACGGAGCGCCTGACTTCAGCCGCAGCTAGCAGCAGTAGCAGCGGCAGTAGGGGACTACGGCTTCAAGGTGGCGCGATCGTCGCGATCATGTGGAGCTTGCTGTCGATTTGGAAGCAGTCGTTGTAGAAGCGGAGCTTAGTCGGCACGACCGTCACGATTGAGCCCGGTGGTGGTAGCATCGGGTTGTCCTTCTTGATGTCATAGAGTGAAAGCGTAATGAGATATTTATTTGCTTCAAATGTTCATGGTCGTCGTCGACTGAAACTCGTCGATGGCCGTGATTAACAAGCCGTAGCAGACTTATCTACTTGTCTCGAGGGTCACCGCATGTAATGGACTACTAGCTCTACAACCGATGACGGCGAAGCTGACGACGTGGGCCAGGCTGCTGGCGCACGCGATACAAGAAGAAGAGCGGCTGAATGGCCTCAGCGATGCTACGTTGGTGGGTTTCCACCTGTCAGTGGCCGCCAACATGGCAGACCAAGGCCACGGTCTAAGCAACCACCCAACTCCGAGCGAAACACAATGAACCATTATGCTTTGCTAGTCCCTAACATTGATGATAAACACGTTAGTGACCACCTCGCAAATGCATGCACATTGCACGCGCACCTTTGGCGAGCCAAACTCGGCCGACTGCGCACGCGCGCAAAACGAAGTGGCTCGTCGTAGCGACGCCCGTTGTGCGTGCCCAGCAAGCACTGCGCAGCGTTGGCCACGGTCCGCTCGGTTCGACGCTGCGAAGCTGGGGTGCGCGACGCCGTTCGCGCTAGATCGCTCGTGTGTCGCCGTCCCCGTCGCTTGCGCCGATGTCGCCCTAACGTCGCCCGAAGGTCGCACGATCAATACGCGCCGCCTTTAGGAGACCCCCCCCCCACGATAGTTCTTCAAACCACGAACTAAGAGTGAGTCGAGATATTTCCAAATTGGTCCGCAACTCTCCTAGAACCGCGCTGATTAAAAGAGATTACCTTTCTTCGTCATAGCACAATCTTCATATTTCGATTCACGCAGCAACGCGTTCGGCTCCTGCGGCAGCCCCCGCCCTTGTGGTCTATATTCGCTGTCGTAGCGCCGGGCGAGTTGCTGCAAGGAGCGGAAACTATTCATCTATCTACGTGCCATTCAAGACAAACATTCAAGACATTTACCTTCGCTTCGACTAGTGACCCATTGAGCAAGGTATTCGACTGCAGTATGAATTTACATTGTTTCGCAAGGAAGTTGCAAAGCACGCGCGGTTCGGAGCTACAGGTGTGAGGAACAACCGGCAGCCGCGACTTACTGAGGTGCGAGCGCGTCCCCGAGCGCGCTGTGTGTATGTGCAGCAGATTAAAGCGCCGCGCCACGCGTGCCGGCCGCCAGCGACGGATACGGGAAGGGCGAGGGGCTCATGGCGGCCGCGGTCGACGCCTTCTTGCAGGGATCTGAGAATACACTCACTACCTACTTGACTACTGTGTCGGCAGTACGGCGCGTAGGAATAGAGTAGTCGTGACAAGGTGCACCGACCCACGGATCCATGATTGGCGATTTTAGGCAGACCACCAGGTGCTGGCGGCAAGCACGATGATGCAAGTGCGCGCAGTTGGAGGACCTGCTGGAGACGGCGCATGAGCATCACGGCATGGTCATTGCAAGACACACAAAGCGCTATTGGGCTTCTCGTACTACAGAGTAGCACTACCAGGATGTTAACGTATTGATCCAGAACTGCATCCAAACATAACGTAAGATTTCATTTAAGCCTACATCCTGCTGAACTTTATAAAATCCACTGTATAACAAATTAAAAAAGCGATGTTGATACAGATTCGTTGATTTATAAGCGTGTTGTGCTTGGAATTTGTGTTGCTTTGATACCTACTTTTCCTGTGGACCACATATTTAAAGCCTCGATCAATCCCTGTTGGGCTTCTTGTTGGTTTTGCTGCTACTTGTGGTGAAGAGGGAAAATGCCGAAGTGACATTTAGTGTTAAGCCTAAACCTACTTTACTGTCCTCCTCTCCCTGTTGTCCTCCTTGCTCTCCTTGTCGCCTCTCATCACATGATTAGCGCACACCAGACTTGACTTGATTCCAGTATGGTATAACCAACCGATACTTCGGTGAGTCCTCGGTTGATCCAATCACATCGTGGCCAGGCACGTGCCATGCCTGCCGTCACTTCGTTCTCCTTGTAGTCATCTCTGCATGAGTCCTCGCTCGTACCTTCGTCACTCTCGCGTGCAGTGGCGGCGCTCAATACCAACACTTCTCGTACTACAGAGAGCACTACCGGAATGTACGCATTTCCTGCAACCGATGTAAGAACTCCAGCAATAGCGAACATCTGAGATTTAGCGCGCGTAAAAAGCTGAGCGCTGTTATGGTCACGATCTGATTGGTTGTCGTAAGATATAGCACTTTCATAGAATGGACATGTTAGCACATAATAGAGCTTTTGGTAATTTGATTGGATATTTGGGCGGGATTTGAAGATAGGAGTAATTACGCCGGTTGCATGAATTCCGTGGTTGCACGAAATTAGGGGAGTCGAATCTTAAAAATGGCGACAAAAATATCATCAGAGACGGGGCCGAATAATCAGCATCGTTCTGCCCCAAAAATCAACAAATCAAAGTAGGGTACTCACTCTCAGTTTTCGCATGTAGTTGGTGAAAACAGCGAAGTATCACTTCCTTTTTCGCCAGCACGCGCAGGCTCTTGCTTAGTGCATATACATCTTGTTATATTCAGCTGTATACCTAGCAATGGCCGACTCCAACGAAACACTGTCCAGTAGCTCACAATGTCTCCATCATCGCGAGTTAACATCTAAAACTTTTTTATAGTGATAGTGAACATGTTTATCTGGAGAGGATTCGTGTGAAAACTTGCCTAAACACATACACAACAATTTCTAGTTGAGGAGGGACTTCAAAAACAGCTGAAATTGTATCAGAAGTCGAGGAGGGAACAGCAAGCGGTACCACTTGAAGTTCGAAATCATCATGATGATTTTTCGAATCAACCACCTCCGGAGGTGGTTGATTTTGAAAATCAACAAGATTTCGCCGAAATAATCAACATCAAATCGCCCTAAAAATCAGCACGTTTTTTGCCAGGTTCGACTCCCCCTAATGCATATATTCCGGTACCAGGGTAAATTAGCAAACGAAATTTTAAGGTAATTTAGGTCATGGTACGTATTAAGTACTAGAGTAAGTTTGGGTCGAGTCGCGTCGCTGGAGAAACTCTGGATCTAAAATCCACAGAACATCCTTGTGAACAGCGCTCAAGCTCGGGTGGTAACGTGGATATCACCACTGGTGACTCGTGGACATACGCGCACAGTTGCCCACGTCGCTACCTTTGACGACGAGTGAGCGCCCGCTCTCGGTGGACAGCTCTTTGAGCCCCGGCAGCGGGCCCACCAACTCAAGCGCGTCGAGCGCGCCGACACTAGGGATGCAAGGCTGTGCGCCCGTCTTCAGCGTGCCTGTTAACTCTGCGGTCTTCACCGCATTGAGGTTGGCGATGCTGCGGTCACCGTCCAGCACAACTGCCTTGTTGGGTTGTGTCAACATAATTAAGCTGCTGCGTGATGGCCGTGACCAAAGTGCCCGCGAGCTTCAGCCCATTGATTCCGCTCGCGCGGTTGGTGAGCTCACGGACTCGATGTTGGGCTGAGCGGGCGTGGTCATCCTGCCCGTGAGCTGATCCGCATTAAGGTGGTTGATACCGGCGACATTCCAACTCGAGCGAAACACGACAGCCTTCGACGGAGTGGCTGCGCCGGGCACAACAACATTGAAGTTCAGTTGATCGGCCGAGGAGCGCACGAGTTAGTTACTTCTCTGAGCCACCTAAGAAACTACAACTCGTTCCCGACGTCGTATCTCAGTCTGTTCTTGCATCTTATACGCAAGCAGGGCCTTAAAATAAAGCCGGGTTCACGCTGCACCCCACTGTATTTTTTAAAGCTCAATAACAAGCGATTTGAGCGAAATAACACTAACTTTGAACACGCTCATACGCAGTGAATAAGGTTTTTTGCGCATCTTCGTCGATATTTGGCGATAATAGACAAAGCGCATACGTGGTCAATCTACACGACTGGGCGACTGTATTCAACGCTTATCTGAACGCTGGCGAGGTAGGGATAGCATCGTACAGGCGCCTAAAGAAGTGAGGTCTTTTACCCTGATAAGTAGATATGTCACGAAAAACATTTAACGCGCTCCAATTTCAACCAATCAAGGTGGGCTCCGAATTAAACCAAGGATTAAACAGTTGATGGGGGCGAGTTATTTTAGATTTTATTGCAGCTGTTTTAATGTTACCTTGCCGGCTTCGTAGACAGTGGAATCACGTGCAATTGAGCTTGGTATGATTCCTTTCTTGATGTACAGCTTGCTCACGCGAGGTAGCTGAAAATTGTTGTCACCCGCAGCCTTGATGATACACTCCATCACCTTTTGGAGCGTTACGAAGCTTTTGTCCAGCGTTCGACTCGGCAACTGCCCGAACGCAGCTAGTACTACCCCAATGAGGGCGTCCACCTTGTAGGTAGGCTGTTGATATTGCACCGACTGGATCGCGGAGAAGACTGAGAGGTCTAAAACATTGAGGTTCGGCGACTTGGGCGGCTGATACTCCATGCGGATATCCCATGGACGTTCTTGCCCGGCTAGTTGAATTGCTGCCCTCGAAGCCGCTGCGTGAGGACTCGCATTGTCGTGCTGCACACGAATTGGCCGACTTCTGCCTCCTGCATGAAATAGGATTAATGTACATGTCGTTAGCTTTAACAATAAACACTCAAATACAAAAATAATGACAAACCTGGCCACTTCGAGCGAATTGCTGGAAATAATTTTGTCACCAAAATATTTTCGTACTCATCCGAAGTCATTGAAACATTTTTAGTCTCCCAGGTACCAGCTAAACGGTTAACCGAAGTCCGTTTTGCTTGAACACGCTCAACCACAGGCCAAATGCCTATTTTTCCATCGAAAAACTTACGGCGGAAAAAAGCATAGCGACTGCCGCCAAGAACATTACTTTACCTATATACCGTTTGTTGACCGATGTGTTGTGGGGTAGATCTTCAGTAGTGGGTTGATCCTTTATACATATTGAACCACTTTTCGTCGATATGTATGACATCGTACATATCGACGAAAATTGGCCGTCTAAGACCTGTACAAAATAAAAGAATAATACAGCAACAAGGTTATTATATATCCAACCGCTTGTACAAAATAAAAAAATGCTCATACCTGGGGGTTGCCGAACGTGGCGTAGTGCGAATGCCAGACGTCGTTTCTTGTGCTCAGGCGTGAGACGAGGCTTGACAGTTGAAACCCTCCGGCGCAATAACCCCATTTTAAGGTAGCGCCGGAGGGTGGTGCGGGAGACCTTCACGGCGGCAGCAAGGGACCGCTGGTTCTGCCGAAGAGGCAACGGCACTGCTGCCACCTTGGTGGCGATGTCGGGGTAGTGGATGCCGCTTGATCGGCGGCGATTTGGCTGCAGCAGCACGTCTGGCGTGTGGCGCAAGTCCCATATGCGCGCGACCGTGTCCGGTGACACAAAAAGTAACGGCTGGTGGCGGCCTTGGCGCCAAAGGGGAGCCGGCCACCCACGACTAGGTTCGAGAGCTGGAGAAAGATGGCGAGTTTCTTCTGAGAGGACAGGTTGGGCTGCTTGGGGTGACGTCCCATTGTGATGTTGAGTGCTCGGGGCTTGGCGGGAACTTGGTTTGTGTGGTGCCCCCCGGACGTTTTAGCGCGCGCTAAGTAACCTAACCCTAACGTATTTTTGACAAATTAATGTGAGCCCTGAAAAAACCTCGCTATACTAAAAACCTCAATGTTGTTTCTTAGGTGGCCCAGAGAAGTATTTAGGAACAAACCCGCCGACGAGCCGTTATGGCCTTTCACGTTCAGGCTGGAGCCAGTATCTACGCTAACCTCGGCACCACCGGGCGCAAGCAGCAGCTTTCCGTCAGAAGATACCCCTGGGCGCGCGTTACTCGTGGTGCTGCCGTTACTGGTAAGCTGTACGCAATGACCATTGGAGCTGTTGATACATGCGTGGGATCCAAGGGTTGGAAGCTCATTGTTTTAGGTGTTTGTCACTGCGAGCTCGACAGCGTGGCGTCGGCAAAAGCCACGTATAGTATTGAAAAAGAAAAGATCAGCAACTACACCAAGCTGCTGAGCATGGTGAAAACCCGTATCTTGGCACGGATTGATCGAAGAAACCGCATCGGAAACGATCATGGTTGGCGCAGGGGGACTGAAAATGTCCACATTGTTGTTTTTTCTTACAAAAATATATTTTTCAACTGAGGTCGCAAGCAGAGCGAGATGTTTGTACTCGTTTGCATGATATGAGCACCATGCTCCAACAGATCGCTCAGGCGCTAGAATGTGGATGAAAAAAGTCTGGAGAGAAAGTCTCTCGCCCAAGTGAAACGTGGATATGGCAGATTAAGACATGGGCGTTCTCGCTGTAACTCGTAGTATGCAGAGTTTTCTTTGTCGTTTTGGAAACTTGATTCCAGCAACGTCTGTGCGACATGATTGGTCAAACGCTTGCCGGCAAAGCACAGCTCTCTATTGATTGAAGGGTAACCTATCGTTGCGGTCAGATACAGAACGGACCTGATCTGTGGTCGGGTTTCATGCATTCTAGGCATTCTGGGGGGGGGGGGCAACCCCCAGACCCCCGCATAAAGAAAACTAACTCCGAGTTGCGGCAACGTACAAAAACTCATATAAAATACCAGGCCCGTTCTGTATAAGACCCATTTGAGATTCTACCGATTGAAAGATCATTTCTACCAATCTTCTCTAGCCGACAAATTGTATCCACTCGACAAAGCAGGAGGTATTATAATACTTTCAAAGCCTGGGACGGATGGCCGAGGCGGATTGCGACAATGGGAAAAAAGAGGATGTAGAGGGTCTGAAGTACTCCAGCGTCTGGATAAACCTCAGGCAGCTTGATAAGCGAACCATAGCCCGACCTCATGCAAAAATGCGTAGTATGCTGTTGTGCCAGACTCCACCAAAATCGGTGGTGTTCGTCACCTTGTTCTCCATTCGGTAAAGCTCGTCCCCCGAAAAGATTGCAAATAGTATTAATAATACTATTATACTACTAGTACGGTGCGTTTGTTGGTCCAAAGGACTCGAAATGTATACCCCGGGAAATATTTCCGTATGCAAAGTCGCATGGATCATGAATTATGGATGGTCGCTTCAACGCAGCGAACATTCCCTCACGGCCAAGCTTTAATTTTTTTTAGTATTTCTAGATTGTTGTCCAGAATGCTTTGTCCTGAAATGCATCACTTTTCGCAAGTGAAAGAAGATAGTCGCAGACTCTCTCTCCGCATCCGAGCTACTTCTTACCGGTCGCCTTCTTGGCCTTCTCGATGAGTGCGCTCAGTTTGACACCCGATTTGTGGACGATCTTGTTAGTACTCTGGGTGATGGATTTCCATATCCCACCGTACCCGTTCCCCCTGCCGCTCTGGACAACTTGTTGGCCTGCAACCCGAAGGGATCTTTTGGCCGCAGAATCAGGAGATACCTTCGACGAGAGCGGAGAGACGTCAGGATTCGAGGGCTCTGCGACGACGGTGCTGCAAGCTAAAGCCGCAAAGGCAAGAGCAACGTAGAATAGACTGCACATGACTGTGGAGAGGGATTCCGCTGGAAAGAGGGGCCTTGTGGTCTTGAAAGACAAACGTGGAATGCCACTTGACCGCGTAGTTGAATGGTACAGACTGACGATACAGACATGTACCTCAATTGGCAATCCCTGGCCCCAGTCACTGTACAGTAAGCTTACCTGTAACCAGTGTATTGGTACTGTATCGTCAGACAAAAAACTGGAGACTTGTCACAATGTTTACTCTGTGCAGCATCAACTCCCCAGCAGAAAATTATATCACAGGTGGGTGTTCATCGCCGCGGCGCCAACTGGGGCGCGCGGGTGCAAGTATGTACATACCCAGGCCTCCCTAATTGGGGGAAATGCAGGAATTCCCCCAATTAGATTAATAGGGGGACGACTTGAGGATTTAAAATGGGTATGGTGGGGGACGATAGTGAAAGTAAGATAAATATCTTAGGGATTGATATAGCCGGTGCTAATTTGGATTCAATCTACGATATTCAAAGTGTTACGGTTCGTCCGCATACGAATTAGCTAGAAACCAATGTCAGCGAAAGAATTATATATCACTAATCGTGAAAAAAGTTTTGACTAGCTCTGTAACTTTGCTTGATCGGTAGGGCTTACGTATTTATATTGGCGCCGCTTTACTTAAATTAAGTATGTAATTTATTAACATAGCCTATGATAAAACTGCTCCTAAACTTACATTCTTCTGTAGCATCGCCTACAGACCAACGGCCTCTTCCAGTTCGCGGTCAGCTCGCCGTCCGTTTGAGCTTAAATGCTACTTGCCAATACCACCAATTACGGAAATTTGACAATATTTGTGATGAGTGGGGATGGTTTGGAGGTCGATCATTTACCGGAGAAACACGCTTCCACCTGGGTATGTTCCTGTTTGTTTGGAGTCTGAGTGAGCTCGATGCTTATCAAGCCACAAAATTATCTGAAAATAGCTTGCCAACATGAATTCACCTCAGAACCATAGTATTTTTGTGGGGGATGGGAACGGGTCTTAACAGGGGTTCTGGCAGATGCTCGGCCCGGCGCGATTGAAGAGGTGGTGAATCCTGCATATATCCTCAGCTTGATCCGTGTGGCGCCTCCTGGATCCGCCGAACAACAGCCTACCGCGGAAACCTCGGATCGAGACCGTTCAGATTCAGCACCCAACCAACAAATAGCATCAAGTACTTCCAAGCGGGATTGGGATCGCGAGACGCCCGATCCTGATCCAACTCCGCTAGCTAAGCGTCGCATCTTCTCATCGCAATCGGAGAGCCGTGAAGCTATGGATCAAGGCGACGGCCGCTCGCCCCCTGCGAAATCGCCGACGATGGTGGCCTGTCAGATTCCCAGAAAGGGGCAGGCAGCGACCAGGAAGACGACCGCGTTGACAAGGGAAACGGCGACGACCACGAAGAGGAAGATCACGACGAATTAGAAGAGCCAGACGACGGCGGCCACGAAGAAGACGAAGAAGGCGACGAATTAGAAGAGCAGGACAACGACGGCGGCGAGGATGAAGAGACTGAAGCCATGGCATATGATCTCTTCGAACTCTGGAGGCGCTGTCCCAGTCACGATCCGAAGAGAGACGGCGACAACACGCCTCTCCTCGTCGCCGGCCGTCATCGCGTGCTGGCGGGTCTCCGGACAATGGTGATGGATCGGATCCGCATGAAGATCCCGATCCAACTCCTCCACAGGATCCCGATCCACGAAATCTTCCCCCAGCTCGTGCCCGTCGACCGCCGGTGCAAGATCTTCTGGCTCCTGTAGTTCCGTTTGCACCTGACGCGGACTGTATCCCCGGTCGCGAGAACGCACATGCGTTGGTGCCGACCGACTGCCAACCTTGGCAGGTGGATCACTTAAATGATGTGGCCATGGCGACTATGCTGATCGACGTGTTGTTCTCGATTTTGCCCACTGCTCCTGGTTGGCTGCTTCCATTCGCGGCTCCCGGCAGTCGCCGATCGAGAGTGAGTCATCGCGATTATTGCTCCGGGCTCATCACGGAGGCCAATTTTCGGGCACTTCTGAGGGCCCATCCATGGAGTGTGTTTGAGAATTCAGAAGATCCTCGTTCTTTCGAGATGAATGTGGGCGGCCGACTCAAAATCCTGATTCGCGAATACAGTGGCTTCGACGACACCCACTTGATGGCCTTTTGGGAGTCGACACACCACTTTCCGATGCCGGACGCGATGGCCAGGAAGCATCCGTGGCTGTTGGTATTTCAGAAGGAACGCAGTAATTGTCGCTCATATGCTGGTCAAGCTTGGAAACAGTTTCTCGAGCTACTGATCACCGTCCTGCGGGAAGGGTGGTGCGACTTGGAGATCCTGCTGGATCCCCATTTCCTGCACTTACCCAAGCGCGTGGAGTCCGTCACGTGGTACCCCGGGATGGCCTCTCACCAGGCCAACTTGGCAGATCCCAACCTGAATCGTCGAGAGCCGGCGGATCTCCTCGAGGCACTGGTTGAGTGCAACCGCCAAGATCCATGGCGCAATCACTATCGCGACACTCCCCAGTATCATCCGTCGCGCAACATCGCGCGCCTCCCTACCAAGTTCTTCAATATTCGTGCTGTCGGCGATCAGTAAGAGTTGGATCCAGAGCGTCTACTTTCAAGCACGTCCAAGTTCAGATATCTCTACAGCTGAGCAAGGTTTATACGGACACTGGATCTGCCCCTGCATGCCGAGATAAGTGGTAATACACTCAACTTGTCGTCGTTAATCTCCATCTTGCCAGTTCTGCTTCCCTCCCAATCCACCTTTCCGAAGCCCCTCGGTCGCCTCGTGTTGAGGCGGCCACGTGGTCTTGATCCCCATGCGCACTTCGATCCAGATCCAGACTCTCGCTGGAATCCAGATCCAAACTCACACCCCGATCAAGATCCAAACTCTTCTTACCTTGTTCAGACGTTACGCTTGATCAGCCTGATTCTCACATGTACATATGCAGAGTTCCCAATCCACCCATCTGCAACCACCTTGCAGATTCGTCGTCAAAATCCTCCACAGAGCGACCAACTCGCTCTTGGGGATCTCAGTCTCAACCTCCTCGTGAAACTACATTACCCCAAACCGGTTCCGGTTGGAGCGCCCCCGCAAAAACTCATGCAGTATGGCTCCACAGTTCAGATCCGCCTTGTCCACCCAGGATGGATCTTCATATCCACGCCAGTGTACCAGGAATTCACGGTGGATCCGGCCGTAACGAGTACGCTTTCCAGTCCAGATGTCAGTAATTTTCTCCACCTCGTACTCGTTTTCATCCAGATCCTGGATCCAACTGTCCTCTGGCAGCAGTGCTTCATCAAAATCAAATCGATCTGTAGTGCCTTCAGTCAACTGGATCTGGGGTCGATCCAGAAAACTCCTCGCAAGCTTCAATTTGGACACATGCATCACATGGAACAGCCGATACTCTGTGCCTGGAGTCTCGATCCGCACAGCGTGTTCTCCGATCTTCTCCGCTATACGGAATGGTCCGTGCCACATATGGGCCAATTTGCGAGCATACCCTTCCTTCACCCGGTCCAGATACAGCCAGACCCTGGATCCTACCTCAATCTGGTGCGGATGGATCTCTTCGTTGTGCCGGTCTGCCCGATCTGAGATCGCCCCCTGCAGTCGCGTGTAGACTTCTGCCCGTGCCTGCTCATAATAGCGTTGGATCCGGTATCTCCACCGCCGTGGATCCCGATCCTGGCGGCGAGTACTGCCTACCGGGATTGTGGCTTCGAGTGTGGATCTCGGATCCCAGCCATGTACCAAGTAAAATGGCGTTTCTCCTCGGATCCGATCTTGGGCAATGTTAAGTGCGAAGGTGAGACGCTCCGCGTAATCGTCCCAATCGCGCTGATCCAGATCGTGCACATACATCTTCAGAGCGCGAGTTGCTGTTTGCATGATGCGTTCGGCGGTTCCATTCGCTTGCGGCCAATATGCCATCGTTGCACGTTTTCGTTGACCCAGGATCCGGTTGAAGGATCGAAAGAAGTCCGACATGAACCCCGGCTCACGGTCGTGCCGGATCACTTCGCTGGCACCGAATCGTCTGAAAACACACTCTTCGTAGGACTCCGCGATTGTCCGCGCTGTTCTGGAGTTACTGGCCTTCGCGATCACGTATCCCGTGAACAGATCGACCCAGATCAACAGCTCCGTATTACCCTTGTACGACTTGGGCGAAGGTATGTGATCCATCGCTATGATCTGGAACGGGTATGTCGCCTGGATGTTTCCCGGCGACTCGCCCCTGATCGTGGGTCGTCCTTTGCCGGTCTCGCAGTTGGCACATTCGCCGACGTACTTCTGCACACTTCTGAAGAGACCTCTCCAGTGAAAGTGATCGCGGATCCGCTGGTATGTACGCCCGATCCCTTGGTGTCCACCTTCCAGAGTGGAGTGATAGTGATGCAAGATGTCTTGATGCAGCGTCTCCGGCGGTGCCACCAGTCTCATCAGTCCATCTCGATCTGCATCCGATCGCTTGGAGGGTGGGCAATAGAACAGCAGATTATCACCGTCGATCTCGTAGTCCGCTGCGAGGTTGCCATAGGATCGGGCCTCATCCTGTGTCAGATCAGCCACATCTCCCCTCAGATATTTCTTCATACCCGCGATCCACGTTTCTTCATCCTGTGCTCGACGAATCCGATCGATCCGCAACCCTCGCACGAACTCCTCCTGCATGACGGTCGGGTTCGGCCGTGATCTGGTGCCCGATCGGGTTGTCATCGGCGGTAGTCGGGCGATCGACTCATCCGACCGGACGACCAGGATCTCATCAAGTCGGTTCAGTGTCACTAGATCCCCATGAGCGGCGTCCTCCTCGACGACGGCGCCCCCTTCACGTTGGAGTGCTGCACTGGCCAGGCTGTCCGCACTTCCGTTCCAGTCTCGTTTCACTTGTAACAGCTCGTGATCTGGCCAGTTCCGTAGCTGATCCAGCATCTTCTGCTTCAACAATGTCAGCTTAGGTGTTTTGCAGTCAATCTCGCCCCGTACTTGTCGGATCACCAGGTTGGAGTCACCGCAGACCACTAACCTGCCTCGATCTATGCCGTCCAGGAGGTCGAAACCCAACAACAGACCATGATACTCCGCCTCGTTAACAGTCAGCCCTTCGGCATAGCCGGATCGAGCCTTCACTACACTCCATTCGGGTAACTTTCACAAGATTGCACTGTACGCGCCCCCGCCTCGCTTGACGCGGGCGGATCCATGAAACTCATCACCAGCAGCTTTTCGTCCGCACGCACCGTCGGGATCGGGGCTTGAATCTTCCGCCGGGGTTCTTCCTTCGGCGCGATCGCGATCAACGCGTCGTCCAGATCCGATCGAGGCGTAATACTAGCGGCGATCGCCCCCAATAACTCGTCCTCTCCCTTAGTGCACTTCGTGATCTCCAGTGTCCAGGGCGATAGGAGTGCAGCCCACTGGCCCAATCGGCCTTGAAGACCGGGTGATCGGAACAGCCACGCCAACGTCGAGTGTCGGGTCAAGACCCGGATGGATCGTCCAACCAGCATGTTATAGTTCAGGTCCAGGATCCGTAACAGCGCCAGCACTTCTTTCTCCACCACACTGCAATTCAGTTCATTCGACTTCAGCGTTCGACTGGCGAAAGTTACGGGATGATAGATCTGGTCGTGCTCCTGCATCAATGCGGCCGAGATCGCCCAGTCACTGGCATACACAATCACGACCGGAGTCCGATCGCGATCGAAGTGCCGCAGGATCGGTGTCGTCGCGATCTTCATCTTCAGGGTCGAAAAGGCACGATGAGCACGGATCCAGCGTTCATCGGCGACACCGACTTCGGGAACTGATGGAGTCCGATCGGGATCCACTGGGTCTGTAGTCACTAAGTTCGGCACTTGACGATCTAGGATCTGGCGCAGATCGGGGCGTTTCTTCAGCTCGGCGAAATCCACCTCGCGCAGTTCGTACAGGATCGCCGCGTAGATCGCGTAATCTCCCAAGAAACGGCTGTAATAATTGAGGCTGCCAAAGAACGACTGCATCGATCGGAGCGATCCGGGGAACGGCAGATCAGTCAGAGCAGTGAGATCTTTCGGATTGGCCTCTAGCCCGTCGTTCGACACACGATGTCCCAGATAGTCCACCTTACGCATCCCCCAAGAGCTCTTCTCCACACTGATCGAGAGGTTCCACTTATCACAAGCGTCCAGCAGGTGATCCACACGATCGCACAGCTCATCCCATGATCCGGCCGTCACGACAATGTCATCGATGTACGATCTGCGACCTAGCACTGATGGACGCCCCGGATCTTCTGGTTGTCCTGACTCGATCAAGTCCGTAGTGACTTCACAGTCTGACGATCGCGGGATCCTAGTGAACCCATACAACACGTCGTCCCGAAGTCGCTGGTAGATCTGAGGAGCGTTCTTCAAGCCGAACGGCATCCGGTTCCACTCGAACAGACCCATGTGGGTGATAAAGGCCGAGATCGCACGAGCTCGATCGGTCATTGTCACCACCCAGAATCCACTAGCCATGCCCAAAGAGCAATACCAGAGTACCTTGTCCAGATCTTCCAGCAGATCGTTGATCAAGGGCATCGGATATACCATCAGCCTAGTTAGACTGTTGATGAGCCGATAGTCGATACAGAGTCGGATATCCACGCCGTTCTTCTTGATGATCACGACGATCGGCGAGGCCCACGGTGATCGAGATTTCCGAATCATCTTGGCTGACAATAGTCCCTTGATCAGCTCGGACACCTTCTCCACGAACTGAGGGGCAACTTTCCGGACACGTTGAGCGATCGGCTTCGCGTCGCGTTGATGTCGCAGGTGACGCCCCGGGCTGCTGGGGGAAGTGCATTGCCCTTGCCGATCAGCAGGTGATTCCTGTGCCAGATCTTCTTTCGCAGCCGATCGATCTCCTCCGGGGTGTTGAACTCCAGATCTCCCACCTTGATATCGTCGATCTTCACCTCATCTGTCGTCGAGATCACAATTTCAGGAAGCACAGCTAATTCACCTTCGACATCTTCTGCTGACAGATTCCCGCCCTCGTGGTAATGGACCTGATCATCAGCGCCAACATCTCGATCCGGTTCGGATGCAATGAGGTCGTCCCGATTTGAAGTGGGTTTGGCCTTCTTTTTCCAGCTGATCACCTCCAACGATCGACGAGTCTTCCTCCACTTGCGGCAGTCGTTTAGATGCAGGCACACCGTCGACTGCTGTATCGTCACTTGATCTCGACTCTTCCACAGCTAAGACCGCAAAAAGGTGTGTCCGATCGGTACTCCCGCCCCCAAGATCTGGTTCGACGGCACAACCGTCGATCTGATCGGCCGATGGCAAGTGAGGGGACACGATTTCGCCTTTCTCAGCTGCTTTACCACCGGAATCCACATGATTTGGCTTCCCCTCTGGATCGCCAGCACGATCATCTTGCGGCTTCGCGTCATCTATCGGGGCATACGCTTGATCCGTGATCGGCGAAGGCTGGGAGTCCAGCCCCACCTGTTTCCGCTTTGGAGAGCATTCCTCCTCCGATCCGGAAGGTTCACACACCGACTCAACAGGATCCGACCGTGGGTCTGGTGGATCTCCGACGAGGACAGTTGAAGCTGACGACCCCGACTTCTCTGCCACGCGATCACCGTCCTACAACGGTCCGCCCCCTGATCTAGGAGTATCAACGACGGCCACCCCCGGATCAGGACTCATTGCCTCCGGTTCGCTTGGTGGATCGGGTGGACTCGTCGATTGATCGATGATCGGGGATACCTTGCGTCTCTGGAGGATGGCTCGGGGCGTTGGATAAATCGGTCGCTCGACGGCAGGTACTGGAGGTCCCGTTGGTGCCTCCTGGTCCATCTGCCGTGGCTTGAAAGGCTAGATTCTGCCATTCCATGTATCGACGAGATCCGATCGACACATATCCTGGGATCCGGGGTATCCGATCTCCGGCCAGCCACATCCCGATCCGTTCATTTCGATGCAAGACAAGATCTTTGTCACTGATGTTGGTAACCTGGAGATATCTGATCCTGCCGGGTCCTCGGACCACGGTTGGCACCCAGCGATCTCCTCGGGTGACCCATAGCTTTTCTCGATCCGTCACCTTCATTCGCAGCGGAAGCTCGATCGAATCCCCGATCGCGATCTGCATTCCCTGATCCACACACACGTGTCGGCCATTGTCGTTATACAGTTGACGCCGTCCGCTAAGCTGGATCTTGACTTCGTCGGGGAGACAGATGGAGCCGTCCGCAAGATCGAGGCGGATCCCCGCTGGAACCATAAAGTCCATACCCAGGATCGCCTCTTGTCCTGATAGATCGCCAACCCAGATATCGAAGAAATACACCAGCGATCCCGCCAGCGTAACCTTGATCCTGGTCCTTCCTTCCGTCATGTACACGCTTTCGCCAATCCCCACACATTCCTGGCTCTGACTCGTGTCGACATAGCACCCCACCTTACGAGCAAAAGCGGTGTCCACGATGGACACCTCGGCGCCGGTGTCTAAGAGTAAGATCGACTTCTCATTGTTGATCTTGCCAGTGATCTTGGCCTGACGGAACCACTTACCTGGCGAATGATGTTTCCAGTACCCTCTGGACTCTCCAGGGAGGAGATCGGGCACCACATCGCCAGATCTGCGGTGTTCACTGACGCGAGGCCGACTTCGATCGCGATCATGCTCCGGGATCTCGGTCGTCACTTCTCCATCAGCTGGCGTAAACCATTCTTCCGGTCTGCGTTGCTTCCAATAGCCCCGCGTTTCTCCAGACTGGAGATCCAAAGGCACTTCGGCGTCAGAACGGCTGAAGTCGTCCGATCGATGTAGACTTAAGACCTTGGCGGTAGATTTCGCATGCAGATCACATGTATTACCGCGTAGATCAGTCCGTCCACTTACTCGATCTACCGTGTTCTTGTTCACGAATGCATAGATGCAGTACCTAGAACGCTCGGCTCGTACCGGATTCCAACCCGGCGAGCGTCCTAGTTTAACATCTTCTCGGCGATCGCGGGCAACATGCCAGCGTGCTTCACCGGGTTGAACCATTGACGGATCTGGTTGTAGAATTCCTCCATCGGACACTTGCCCATCTCGTGTAGTTCACCACATCCACGGCACACAAACAGGCAGCGATCCGCCGGATGACCTCTCTTGCCGCACTTCTCGCACGTCAAACGTCTCCAACAATCGAGATCGGTGTGTTTCCGCGATCCACAATGTGAGCAGCGGTTTGATCGCTCCGATCCGTCAGGTGAAGATCGCGATCGTGGATCCGATCGAGGTGGGTCATGGTTGATCTGCGCCTGGTTGATTCGATCCGGCTTCGTCGCGTCGCCCCCAGCGTTACGGGACTTGTCCTCGGTCGACGCTAGGTAAACGCGACGTAGATCACCCTCCGAGTCCGATCCGTCTGATCCCGTGTCCGATCCAGACTCCTGGCTCGCGATCTGCGCTGCACGCACTGCCCGCTTGGTTGCAGCAGCTGGTGCTGAGGTCGGAACCTTCTGACGATACTTCGATCCAAAGGCGGATCGCTTCTGTCTGCTCATCGCGCGCTCTCGAGCGCGTAGGACTTCCTCCAGATCTTCTGCGTCCGCAAGCCGGAGTACGATCGGCCAGTTCCGGATCGCCCAGCGTCTCGATAAAGTGTTCGACATGTTCTCTGCGGGCCTTGGAATCTCCGTCCTTGATCTTCAATCTCGCACGCAGAGCCGCCACATTCAGTCGATAGAGGTACTCCAACGGCGATTCATCTGATCTCTTGCGAGAATGGTAATACTGCCAAGCGACCGATACTCCCAGGCCACAATACTGGATCTGGAAACTCCGGAGTAGATCGCTCCACTTGATCCGCGTCGATCGGCCCAGCTGGTGGTACCAGTTCTTCGCCGGGCCCGTCAGTAGATCAGCAAAGGTCAGGCACTTCTCTTCGTCCGTAGTCTGATTTCGCAGGAACGCCGACTTTACCTTGCTGATCCACGATCGGCCGCGGTCTTCGTCCTGATCCTTGCCATTGAACTCCTTAAGATCGGACATCGCCGAAATCCGCCCACGCTGGATCAATGAGGACCCAGTGGATCCTGAGGCAGCGGTGGCCACCGCAGCAGGGGCTGAACTCGGTAGATCAATGTCGTCCGGATTGTATTCCTACTGAGAGAGATCTTGATCCAGCGATCCGGCTGATTCCATCTCCACGTCCCGCGAAGACTCCAGTTTGCCAGTCGACTCATCTGATCCGGTAGTACTGGTGGTCCGATCGGTCGACTTGGGTTTCTGCTTCCGAGGTCCTGATCGCATGCGTTCCTGACGTTGACTCCGTCATCGTGCGTCCAACATCGCAGATCCTGAAGGGCCGAGGGACATCCGTTGAGGTTCAGACGACGTATCCGATACGTATTCCGCTGCGGAGACATAAGGAGACGACGATCGGTACCCAGTGGACTCCATCCGCGGCGACGACGCGGGAGCTGGCGACACTAGATCTGGCACCTTCGGGTCCGGACTGTCCGCGATCACGTCGACCAAAGGTCTCAACTTGTCGACCAATGTCTGGATCGCTGTCTGGATCACATCGAGATCCTGATCGAAAAGATCATTCGCTTCAAAGGCGCCAGCCACGAAGCCGGCTTCCTTCAACAGTCCGAGCAGGTTCTTCACCGCCATCAGCTTGTTGTCCGCCACTCGGGGGGCCGAGATCGGGCCCTTCGGGTCGTCGATCTGCTCTGGCCGCAAGATCACCATGACGGGATCTTGACGCAAGAAGTCTCGCAGTTCCTTCAAGTGATACTGACGATCCAGGTCAGCCTCGGACCAGTCGAGCGCCGACGGTCTGGGATTTTCGTCGTCCAGGCCTGGCGCTCTCAGCTTCTTCCTCACAATCTGGTCCTTGTCCGCGATCGCGTCCAGGTAGTCCGGATCGAGCCTGATCGGCGAGTCGGCGAACGCGTATCGGTCTGATCCCGCCTTAGTTTGTTTTGTTAGTGAATCTCGGTTCGCACCAAGATCCACCGGGGTCCCCGAAGGGACCTGTGGAGGATGTTGAGGTTTGTCTTCTAGATCTGTCTCCAGATCGCCCTCGATTCCGTCGACAGAAGTCCTCCGAGCACTCTGTCGATCCGCGGATCTCGTTTTGTTCAGCAGCGTCTTCGTTGATCCGATATCCGACGACGCCTCTTCCCCTGGTTCTTTCTTCACTTGCGCATCTTCTACGGACTCACGGTGAAATCCCTGGTTCGAATCCGGGCACGCGCACCATTGTGGTGTAGCGGGATCGGCCAAAATCTGGTTAAGGCCTGATCGAGCTTCCCACCAGCGCCCAGACACCGACTAACGGAGGGGGGTCCCCCAACGATCCGTGATCGGCTGAACTTGTTCTCACCTTGTGTACCCGTCGGCGGGCTGGATATGCTCTCTCGGGACTCCGAAGATGCAGAACTTGGTGAAGATCGAGTGTCTTGGCGTGACGCGGGGATAGTTTGTGGGGCAGCGCGGTAGTCTTCGCTCTGCGTCCGAGTATACGCTCCGATCGAGGGTTGTTCGCTCCGATCGGTCGGCCTGGAGTTGATCCAAGGCCTGTAGTCGCTTTTCCGGGTGTGTTCCTTCCTTTCCTGAGTTGCTTGCCGCTTCCTATAGCGGGATCGAGGTTGATCGAGAGGAGAAACGATCGCCGGTCAAGCACTAATATCCGGTCGATCGAGGACTTGCACACAAGAGATAGATCACTAGAGTAGGTCAAGCTGGCCAATGAATTAATCCAGTCTTAACCGTACCGCTAGTTCACTACCCAAAGTGTCGACCCTGCCGAGGCCAATGTAGTTCCTGGGACTTGGTGACTTGAGGGGACTTGTGCTCTTCGGTGCAATTTCTGCTCGAGAGCGACTTGCCGGGGCTTGGTGGTCTTGGATCACGCGTGGGGTCAAATCTGTTCTCCACAACGCAAGTCGATCGAGGCCAATATGCTCTTCCTCCTCGAGATTCCAGACCACTTGCGCTCCACGGTGCAAATTCGACTCTGATTTATGTTTAGCTGGTCTCTCCCTAATGCTACCATCTTGCTTACCCTCCTACAACCACACGATTACTGGATTCTTGCCCCGACTTCGTCCTTCATGTGCGTCCCATCCTGGTCGATCCACGATCGGCCCCGATCGGCGATCGACTCCGATCGGCCCTGATCGGCGATCGACGATCGACTCCCGTCGGCCCTGATCGGCGATCGACCCCGATCGGCGACCCACGATCGGCTCCCGATCCACGATCGACCTCGATCGGCGATCGGCGATCCACTCCCGATCGATGACTTATGCCGGTTGCCATGCGCCGCCGATCTATCACCTTCTGTCCTCGGCCATCTCAGATCCGCGGGTTCTGTCGTCGATCTGGACTTGGGTCAGCCACGAATCACGCCGCGGTTCGGGCACGATCACCCACAATCCGGCTTGCCACATGTCCTGCCTTACGCGCCGGCGTCATCGGACCACCTGAGGTCTCCCGAAGAACTCCTTCTGATCCGTAGATCCTTGCTGCCAGTCTCTCGATCGCCGATCTCCCACGCCTCCAGTCGATCGGCCCAGCCGCCTTTCTCGGAGAACAATTCTTATTCAGCACTTCTCCACACCTACCCAAGACAAGCCCATGCCGAGACTTGCAGGCATGCACCAAAAGGTATGGGTCTGTGAGCGTCTAATACACGAGCGGCGCTATGGTCACATTACTGGTTATGATAATGCGCGGTCCACCTCCCGCTAATTTTCAGAAATTTGCATTAGGTTGAAGCGCTAAAATGTGGTGCTCATGTTGCACTTTCAAACGTAAAACCACGCGTGACACCCAATCGAGGCGCGAACGCGTTCGCGCGCGAGAATCGACCTACCACGCACGAAATCCGCAAAGCAATTTGATTGGCCGAAACCAAGTCGGCGGGATCTCGAAAGGTCGCCACGGTCGTATGGCTTGAAACGGCACTTTCCCCCGAGGTTTTTCTTATCCCTGCAAAATCGGGATAACGGTCGCCGGTGGGTTAAGCTGTCCAGAATCAGTAGTTTGCATCCGTCGACTGACGGCTTCCAAACCTATAGTGAAACCAAGTCAAATTAGTAAATGTCAACACACGTAGCATACCAAAACACGTACCCTTTCGATCCAGTCCAGCATGACCGTACGCGTTCGTCTGCACGGTATGCTCGACGGACGCCGCTCCAAAAGCAGGGTTGAACACCTCTTGGGATACGGGTCCGCCGGGCACACCTGCAAAAACAACAAACGGAGGCAGCTCCTCGCCCGTGGCCGACGCAGCAAGGAACACGGACACTCGGAAGCCGTTTATCGCGCTTCCTACCGGTACGTTCAAAATGTTAGCAAAGCGTCATAACGTACTGAAAATGACATCCTTACCTTGCACGACGTCGACCGTTTGAGCGCCCACAAAGTCAACCGTCCGGTGGAGTGAAGCGCTGCGGCTACGGCTTCTGTGAAGCCACAATACGAACGTAATTATGCCATACGAGTACACCTCTCTCAACTTCGTGCTCAACGTTGCCTTATCTCTTCGATGAGTTCGTCCACTGTGTCTGCTCACTAAGTACGGCCCAACACCACTAAGTTCGTTTCCATCCACTGTCCAACAAATTCGTACTACATATGAAGTTGCATACTAAGTATTTCTATATAATGAAGCATTGCCTAGTCCTCTTCACTTTGAAGGAGTCGTATTAGAAGTTACTTGTCTCTGTTACGCTAAACTTTCCTGAGCTTATCTTAAAAAATATTCACTCAGATCACCAGACATTTGTTGAGGGGTTCTGTGGTACTATTGGCTCAATGTTCTCTGAAATTTATTTCAGAGTTAAGGGACGATTGGAATCATTCACTGACCTGATTAATGGCTTAGCGCATTCCTGACCAAGTCGATCCATCAACTTTCATCGATAAACGAGGTTTGTTTTTTACAAATATCATGCCAAACTGCAGTACAGTGGAGTAAAAGAATACACATACCCCGCGTAAGGTGATATTTTAGGTGAATGTTACCTGTGGCGGCAGGTTGTGTGGAGCCCCCCCAAATAGCTACATTCGAGCGAGCTAAGTCGAAAATTTGCGTTTGCCGATCAGAATTTAACGATAGAAAAAATAGATTACCGAGGTGGCTGCCTCTACTGTACAGTAATGTGCGTCAATAGGGACCTCTGATATGAATAGGAGTGTAAAGGCTATTAAGGCGAACAAGTGGAAAAAGAAATAACAATGTATTGATTTAGTCAAGAATAAATGACACACTGCTTTTACTAATGAGCGTGGAGTGCAACCAGCACTTCTGCATCGTAGAAGCTGACACATTATCCCACGCAGACTCGCACCACTTCATGGCAGTTAGTAAGTCGACTGTATGTCTAGGGATGCCCAACTTCTTGGCTAGCACCGTAGCATAGAAGACGATCATTGCACCGCTGAGGCAAATGCCCTCCGCCTCTGCAAGCATGATGAACTCGACGATGTTTTGATCGATCTGTAGCTGGAATGGAGACGGCTTGTTCTTGAGCTGAGCACTTTCGTGAGGCTGGCGCAACAGCGCGATACGCCCCGAGATGATGCGGCCGATGGTGGCTTTCCCAGGGGGCCTTTGCGGACCGAACTCGACTTTGGCCCAAAGGGCCAGGTCTTCATACTTGACAGCGGGGGAGCTCTCAGCCTTCTTGATCAGAAGCAGCTTCTGCTGCTGGGTGAGGCGAGTTCTAGTCTTGGAGGAGGAGCTCATGAGGTGGGTGGATGGGTAGGGCGCTGGTGTTGTGGCAGATTCCGTTGTGCTTGGAGGAGGGAAGGAGTTATGTTCGCGCCCGAATTCAAATGGTAACTTCAATCACTGATTGGCTAGATCTGACCTCACTAGCCAATCACGTAGTCGCGCTCGTTGCGAAACCAGCCAATAGCGCCAGGATCCTGTCGAAAGTTAACTTAAATCAATGTTAGTTGTGTTCTTGACTGACAGCTGTATATAATGTATGTAAGGATATTAGTCGCACATTACTGTAA
>NW_009258127.1:1236544-1241690 GCF_000149755.1 Phytophthora sojae | reverse complement strand
GGATCCCCATGCGGAGTGGTAAGTCTCGACATACATTCACGGTGAACTGCTCAAAGAAGCGTCGTAGTGCCCCGTGCACGCGGTGGCACTACAAAATGATGTGGTGGGCTTCTTTCATGGATACAAAGGAATTCCACGTGCAGGGGCGCGTGCCGGAGCAGTACTTGCCCGTCATGGCGTACTAAGTGGGAGCCTGTGGGGAACAAGTTTCTCACTCCCATCGCCATCATGCACTCACAATATTGCTGCTTTTGTCGCCCTTTATCATCTGCTCAGCGCTGCAGACACACGTGGACTCAGAGGCATCCATGTCGCTGGGGACAACGAGCTGATCCTGCGAGTACTTAAAACTCGAGCGCCACCAAAAGCAAGACGACTACAAATGTGGTTTCTTAAGTGCAGACGTACCGCGGACAGAGTGCGAGTCGCGTCATGGACACTCTTGAGCAAGTCGGGGAACGCTGCAGCGCGCACCCTGGCCTTGACAGTAACGGAGGAAGAGCTGACGCACGACCTCGAAACAGAGGCAATTCAGGCAAGATTCCCACATATCGACACACTAGTGTCGCGATGTATGCTTGAGTGGGCTAACACGCACACAGATGCAACAGAGGCACTAATAGATCAACACCTACAAGGGAATAGTGGAGAGGAAGCGGCCGAGTGTTAAACCACGGAAGTAGGGTTGTTAGGACTCAATCCTCGTTAGGAGAAGTTGTCCAATATACCTCATCATCTCAAAAGTGCCCAGCGGAGGGATGCCGTACGATGAGTCCATTTCAGCTCATGACGGTACCAGTGATTTTCCCGAGGAGACCTCTGAGGATTGCGAGTCGCAATTTGCGACAGCTGAGGGTGCGAACATGTTCTCCTCCTTCTCGTTTCGTTAGTTGGTAGCTCTCTATCTTCGTTAGCACTGTGAGTACGTGGTAGTTGCTTGTGTAGCTTATTCCTGAGCGACAATAGCGGCATTGGCGCTGACAACAAGCGCCCCCAGGAGCAGGTAAACTGTCTGCATGTTGAATTGTGTAATCCGGCGTGTTTCCACTCTGAGAAGTGCTGTGAAGAGGATAGTATGTCCATTGTGATCAAGCTGGACAAGGTCATGGAGAGGAACCCGAATTTCGTGGAGAAGCTGAGCGTGGATCTTGCAGCGATTGAAAAATTGGATAAGAACGCTGAAATTGCTGAAGTGTCGAGGAGAAGAACATTTCAACCTAACGTGCATCCCTTTCCTCTTTTGCCTCACCAATTTTTTTTTGAAAACCTGAAATTTCAGAGCTTCTTCGGGCCGGAGGCACCCCCCACAATAATGCGCAATTAATCAATGAAAACAACGTCTCTCAACATTGAAAATAGGGTGGTGCTACAATCATAACATTGCTGTAAAGCGCAACGAGCTGAGCGGTACGCGGTTAAATCAATTTAAAGCAAAAATAAAAGCTAAATACGCTGAAAGAAATATGCTTAGTCTGATTCGATAGATAAAGTATTGAATAGCCACGATAGCTAGATGATATATTAGACTGCATTTCATCCAACTTTACCTGGCCAAACCTCGGCAGTAAGATCGGATCAAAATGTATAGGCTACCGCAGCGATCAAGTCGGTGGCGCAGTTGGCACGGAACGGCGCAAGTAGGGACACGAGTTACTCCTAATGCTGCGGCTCCTGCTAACCAGTGGAGCTGCAGTTGCCGTCATTAAAGTTGTCGTTAAATGGGCATCTAGTTTGTCGTTATAGTTCACTTGATTTCTGCCTGATCATCAGGATTCCGTTACGCACGGGGTACTATAATCTTACTTTGCGTTATCCGCAAGATTCATTGTCGCAGTCATCACGTTGACTGCGACCAATACCGGTAGTACTGCTGATAGGCTATCTATCAGTGATAGCTGGGGCGAAAAGTATATTTTGTGGTACCATTATTATAATAACGTCGTAAGACTGTGTCAACGGAGCAGCAGGCGACGCCGCTCATTCGAAAGTTTGTTGTGAAATCTATTTTGTCAGCGCTGTGTTGCTTGCTGTGGACGGAACAGCCGTGAAGGTAGGAGCTTGTTGTCTCTTGAGGAGAGAGAATGGTGTTGAACATGGTGTAAGCGCGCTACTTTGTTTGTTGTTTTACAGGCCCTACCTACCCTGGTACAAAGCTTTCAAAAACTAGACTCGTTCGGGAGACAAGTCGCTCCAAGACCTTCATCAAGACGCACAAGAATAATGACGATAACCTGCTGCGTGCGTGAGGTTTTACTTGCAGTATTGATCAAACCACAGTCGATCTATATTTCTTTTCATACCTCCACTTGCAAACCAAGGTTAGATGCCGTAGCTGTAGACCCAACGTAGCAAAAAATATCGCTATTCCTAGAAGCAGTTCTCGCACGTTTACCGGTACTGTTAATTGAGAAGGTGGTAGCTGTGCTGCATGTTAGAATTACCGAATTCCTGAGAACGCTTTTTTGTTTTTGTGTCTTTCTTGTCAGCTAACTAAACAGGTCAAACAATAACCCTTCGATGGAGATATAAGATACGTAAGTATCGGGCGGTGCAGGAGGAATGCAGTACTCGTACTGGCGTTACGTGCCCGCTGATTATCTGCTCATTTGCCATAGTCAACTACCAAACTTCTATTGTGTTTTGTTAGCCCTACCATTTTTCATGTGCCAGCAGTCCCCGTACTTGAACGTATAGCTCTGACACTCTGGCAATGTGACCCGCTAGATACCTTACTCTATTCGCGGCGTGATTTATGGTGAAGTACTAATGCGAACTACCAAGCTATCCCAGCCTACGCAGAGCTCTAGTTTATTTATTTTTTTGCCATTTTAGCAGGATCACCCGATCGTGCAGTTCACGCGGAATCGAGTGCGGCTGCGTTCTTACCACAACAAGGCATCACATTATAAATCACCCTTTTTCATCGGAATTTGCTATAGATAACCCAGAGCGGGGAACGTAGGTCAGTTATGCAGTTGACCCTCAACTTGCTATTGGGCCAGGGGCGCAGTGACTCTCAACAAAGAAATTGGGTCAACTCGCAGTTTACCCGTAAACAGCAAATGTGAGTCAGCCCACGCCTCGAACAAACCAAACCAAACCAAACCAAACCAAACCAAATGGTTCGCAGAATGAGCAAAACCAAGTAACCGTTTGAACCAAGGTTCGTTGCGGCTACTTGGTTCTACGGTGTCGGGCGCCATTTTCAAACTAAAACGTACGGTTCGTCCGCGCCACGATGGTTTAATTGGTTTCAAGGAACCAGTATACCGAGAGTTTCAGGTTCGAAATCGGTATTCTTTTATGAAACGTTCGAACCAAACCATTTGGTTTGGTTTGGTTTGGTTTGGTTTGGTTTGGTTTGGTTTGGTTTGTTCGAGCCTCGAATGGAGGCGTGGGTCGGCCCTTTTGGGTTCGCGTGTTGCCCTTTTTGGGGCATTACCTACTGTCATCTGTTTACCCAAATGGAGGGCCTCATCTCATGCTAACAATGTTATGTGTTGGCCTAACATGTCCTAGACGACAGCAAATCTTTTGACTTCTTCCTGGATGTTGCAAGAAGTAATCGAGGATTAGAGACGCCTTAGAGACGCCTTCGGCACCCCCGTGATTCCTTATGCTCGCGATATGAAGATACGATGTCCTGGAGAGTGCATGCGGGTGAAGAGTGTAATGCACGGCTTGCTGGTGAGCTCGGCGCTGGGCCCGCCTCCGCAAATACCGCGCGGATTTTGGCACGTACTCGCACCCAGTTGGCGCCGCGGCTATGAACACCCACCTGTGATACTATTTTCTGCTGGGGAGTTGATGCTGCACAGAGTCAACATTGTGACAAGTCTTCAGTTTTTGTCTGACGATACAGTACAGTGCGGGGCATCGTCAACTATCCTACGATGGTCGGCAGTCATTCCACGTTTGTCTTTCAAGACCACAAGACCCTTCTTTCCAGCGGACTCCCTCTCCTCCACAGTCATGCGCAGTCTATTCTACGTTGCTCTTGGCTTTGCGGCTTTAGCTTGCAGCACCGTCGTCGCAGAGCCCTCGAATCCTGACGACTCTCCGCTCTTGTCGAAGGTATCTCCTGATTCTGCGGCCAAAAGATCCCTTCGGTTTGCAGGCCAACAAGTTGTCCAGAGCGGCAGGGGGAACGGGAACGGTGGGGTATGGAAAGCCCCCGTTGCGAGTATTAACAAGATCATCAACAGACCGGATATCGATGTGAAACGATACATCGAGGCGGCCAAGAAGGCGGCCGGAAAGTAGTAGCTCGGATGCGGAGAGAGAGTCTGCGACTATCTTCTTTCACGTGTGAAAAGTGGTGCATTTCAGGACAAAGCAGCACTTAGGATACGAGAACATTCTGGACAACGATCTAGAAATGCTAAAACAAAATCGAAGCCTGACCGGGAGGGAATGCTCGCCTCGTTGAAGTAACCATCCATAATTCATGATCCATGCGACTTTGCATACGGAAAAAATTTCCCGGGGTATACATTTCGAGTCCTCGAAGCGCAGCGTCCACTTCTTGGATCTGGGCTTGCACCCGCGTGCCACGAACCCGACGATCGTTGAGGCCACGACGGCAGCCAAACGCTCGACTAAGCGTACAGCTTCCCACGGAGTGCTGCACGTTCCCTTGAGCGTCTCGTGGAGAAGCACCAGCGTCAGCGCTCCAGTCGCACCGCCGAAAAGCAGTCGAACTATGAGGCGCCGGCGCTCGGGGTCGGCCCACGCTCGCCGCGATCGAGCTCGACAGCTTGGTAATGTATCTACTGGGCGCGTTGCGTTGGCTGCTGCTACAGTTGGTCGCGATTCTCCACAGCTTTTTCAACTTGACTTGACCAGCCACCGGTGGGATGGCCCCAAGCACCACGACGAGTCGCGCGTAGCGAGTTGCTCGAGTGACGCTAGCGACGACGGCGTTGCAGCGGCAGTGGTAATGGCAATGGCTTGGGTGTCGCTCGAGTTGTGATGGAGAGCACTGCGGCCTCTTGTTCGTAAGCTTCCTCACGACGAGGCAACGGGCCACGAACAATCACCGCCGCTGCTTGTTCGCAATCTCAACTGCCTGCAGACAGACACGGCAACGACGAACAAGAGTCGAAGGCGTTCAGGAATGCACGAAAATCTATATTGCTCGGTCGCG
>NW_009258127.1:1233097-1234501 GCF_000149755.1 Phytophthora sojae | reverse complement strand
GCCAATTGCGTAGTCAGACGCATCACAGACTACGCTAAAAGGCTTCGTCTCGTCCGGCAATGCCAGGACTGGCGCGCGCTGTAAGCTCGCTTTGATGTCGTTAAAAGCATCTTGATGGATGGCGACGCTCCCAGCGCCAGTCGACATCGTTCTTCAGGAGATCCGACAAGGGCCGTGCCAGCTCGGCGTAGCCTGCACTATACTTGTGCAGGTAGTTGGCGAGGCCCAACCACTGTCGTAGGTCCTTCTGTGACCGAGGTGGCGGCCAAGCCGCGATGGTTTTCACCTTCTCCGGGTCCGCCCAGACCCCGGCGCTGCTGACGAAGCAGCCCAGGACCTTGATCTCCTCAGCTGCGAACACACACTTGTCGATGTTGGCGTACAGCTTGTTCGCCCGCATGACTTCGAACACACATCGAAGGTGCTGGAGATGCACCTCCATGGCCGTCTGGCCTGCCTCGGCACGGCTGTGGACGAAGATGTCGTCAAAGTACGTCTGTGTGAACGCACGCAAAGGTCGGAACAGTTGTGTGACCAAGCGATTGAACGTTGCCGGGGCGTTAGAAAGCCCCTGAGGCATGACCAGCCACTCCCAGAGCATACCGCTCGGCGTGCTCACAGCCGTGAATGGGATGTCCCTCTCGCGCATCAGGATCTGGTAGTATTCGTCCACCAGGTCCAGCGCGCTATACAGCGTGCAGCCGACCATGTTGTTGAGCAACACGTCCTTGCGCGGGATCGGTGTCTGCGCAGGCACTGTCGCGCTGTTCAGCTTGTTATAAGCATGAACCAGACGCCACTTTCCGTTCGGTTTGCGAACACAGAAGGTAGGCGTCGAGTGCGGGGACTTCGACTCCCGCACCATGCCTGCTTTCGCCTTGGCGGCAAAGAAGGCATCAATGACTTCACACTGCTCCCGGGGAAGAGGCCATTGCCTCGTGACACAGTACTTCGTGCCCAGCACGAGATCGATCTCGTGCCTGATTCCCCTGTCCGGAGGGAGATTGGACGGTGGATCCTTGGACACCACGTCCTCAAACGCCTTCACCAAGGGGTACACCGGGTCCCGGGGGTTCTTAAGAATCTCAGAGCCCATGCGCGACGCGCGCTGTCTCTGGAACTCCTCCAGGACTGCCTGGTCCATGACCGAGGACGAGTTCAACTCGGCCGACGTGGACTCCGGTCGGAGGAGAACCAACTCTGCGATCTCCCCGGCCTTTAGCTCGGCCAAGAAGTCCTCCATAGCGAGCTCCTCAAGGTTCAGCAACTCTGAAACCTCGGGCAGAGCTGTAAGCTCGACAGCTCCTGTCTTGACCCGACTACCGGTCACGCCGTCGAAGATGTGATAACACTCTTCGGCGGCTGGAGCCTTGGCTGGACGCTGGCGACTGGCGTCGTCGGCCA
>NW_009258127.1:1230100-1231045 GCF_000149755.1 Phytophthora sojae | reverse complement strand
GCGGAGCGTGTCTTCGAGCACGCGATTGACGCGCTCCGTCTGGCGGGTGGTCCGCCGTCGACATCGACATTCGTGTGCTGAGAAGGCGAAACAGCGTCTACCAGAACGTAGCGGTGAACCGCGGGTCTCGATCAGAGACAATGGTCTCGGGCAGACCGTGGTGTCAGAAGACACAGTCCATGAACAGGCGAGCGACCTCGTCGCCAGTGACGGTGTCACGAACTGGAGCAAAGTGGACCATCTTGCTCAGACGGCACACGAAGGCAACAACACCAGTGTTGCCACGGTCATCAGCCGGAAGTCCGAAGACAAAGTCGAGACTCATCGACTTCCAGCAGTCCGCTGGGACCGGCAGGCTTTGCAATGGTGCTGAGGCGTGACCGGCAGGCTTCACGCGCTGGCACGTCTCGCACGTACGGACGTAGGTGGCGACCCACTTGTACATGTGACGCCACCAAAACATCTGCGAGACAGACGCGTACGTCTTCTCACGGCCGAGATGGCCACCGGATGGAGCGTCGTGCGCCTCCATCAGGATGTCGTACTTGATATTCTCGTCGTTGGGCACGACAATACGGGGAGGATCCTCGGGCTCGACCCTATAGTGGAGCAAGCCATCAGCCCACTCATAGCGGTGCAGCCTTGCACGTTGTCGGGGCGTGAGCCACTCGGCCTTGGCTTCCGAGCCAGCGGCCAAGAACCGTACAAGAGGTTCGAGACTGGCATCGTCTCGGTACCCCAGCCTGATGCGATCATACAGATCCGTCGTGACCCGACTAATATGAGCAAGCTCGTAGTCGGGTCGGCGCGACAGCGCGTCGGCAAGCACGTTCAACTTGCCCAGCTTGTACTCGACACGGAAGTTGTATTCCGCGAAGAATGACAGGCAACGCGCCATCCGCTGTGAGAGATGCGGCGTGTGACGGCAGTCCGCAAGGACGCGTG
>NW_009258127.1:1227031-1228881 GCF_000149755.1 Phytophthora sojae | reverse complement strand
GGGAGTCGACACACCACTTTCCGATGCCGGACGCGATGGCCAGGAAGCATCCGTGGCTGTTGGTATTTCAGAAGGAACGCAGTAATTGTCGCTCATATGCTGGTCAAGCTTGGAAACAGTTTCTCGAGCTACTGATCACCGTCCTGCGGGAAGGGTGGTGCGACTTGGAGATCCTGCTGGATCCCCATTTCCTGCACTTACCCAAGCGCGTGGAGTCCGTCACGTGGTACCCCGGGATGGCCTCTCACCAGGCCAACTTGGCAGATCCCAACCTGAATCGTCGAGAGCCGGCGGATCTCCTCGAGGCACTGGTTGAGTGCAACCGCCAAGATCCATGGCGCAATCACTATCGCGACACTCCCCAGTATCATCCGTCGCGCAACATCGCGCGCCTCCCTACCAAGTTCTTCAATATTCGTGCTGTCGGCGATCAGTAAGAGTTGGATCCAGAGCGTCTACTTTCAAGCACGTCCAAGTTCAGATATCTCTACAGCTGAGCAAGGTTTATACGGACACTGGATCTGCCCCTGCATGCCGAGATAAGTGGTAATACACTCAACTTGTCGTCGTTAATCTCCATCTTGCCAGTTCTGCTTCCCTCCCAATCCACCTTTCCGAAGCCCCTCGGTCGCCTCGTGTTGAGGCGGCCACGTCCTTCTCTCGTGGTCTTGATCCCCATGCGCACTTCGATCCAGATCCAGACTCTCGCTGGAATCCAGATCCAAACTCACACCCCGATCAAGATCCAAACTCTTCTTACCTTGTTCAGACGTTACGCTTGATCAGCCTGATTCTCACATGTACATATGCAGAGTTCCCAATCCACCCATCTGCAACCACCTTGCAGATTCGTCGTCAAAATCCTCCACAGAGCGACCAACTCGCTCTTGGGGATCTCAGTCTCAACCTCCTCGTGAAACTACATTACCCCAAACCGGTTCCGGTTGGAGCGCCCCCGCAAAAACTCATGCAGTATGGCTCCACAGTTCAGATCCGCCTTGTCCACCCAGGATGGATCTTCATATCCACGCCAGTGTACCAGGAATTCACGGTGGATCCGGCCGTAACGAGTACGCTTTCCAGTCCAGATGTCAGTAATTTTCTCCACCTCGTACTCGTTTTCATCCAGATCCTGGATCCAACTGTCCTCTGGCAGCAGTGCTTCATCAAAATCAAATCGATCTGTAGTGCCTTCAGTCAACTGGATCTGGGGTCGATCCAGAAAACTCCTCGCAAGCTTCAATTTGGACACATGCATCACATGGAACAGCCGATACTCTGTGCCTGGAGTCTCGATCCGCACAGCGTGTTCTCCGATCTTCTCCGCTATACGGAATGGTCCGTGCCACATATGGGCCAATTTGCGAGCATACCCTTCCTTCACCCGGTCCAGATACAGCCAGACCCTGGATCCTACCTCAATCTGGTGCGGATGGATCTCTTCGTTGTGCCGGTCTGCCCGATCTGAGATCGCCCCCTGCAGTCGCGTGTAGACTTCTGCCCGTGCAACAATGTATTGATTTAGTCAAGAATAAATGACACACTGCTTTTACTAATGAGCGTGGAGTGCAACCAGCACTTCTGCATCGTAGAAGCTGACACATTATCCCACGCAGACTCGCACCACTTCATGGCAGTTAGTAAGTCGACTGTATGTCTAGGGATGCCCAACTTCTTGGCTAGCACCGTAGCATAGAAGACGATCATTGCACCGCTGAGGCAAATGCCCTCCGCCTCTGCAAGCATGATGAACTCGACGATGTTTTGATCGATCTGTAGCTGGAATGGAGACGGCTTGTTCTTGAGCTGAGCACTTTCGTGAGGCTGGCGCAACAGCGCGATACGCCCCG
>NW_009258127.1:1223146-1226763 GCF_000149755.1 Phytophthora sojae | reverse complement strand
CGCTCATATGCTGGTCAAGCTTGGAAACAGTTTCTCGAGCTACTGATCACCGTCCTGCGGGAAGGGTGGTGCGACTTGGAGATCCTGCTGGATCCCCATTTCCTGCACTTACCCAAGCGCGTGGAGTCCGTCACGTGGTACCCCGGGATGGCCTCTCACCAGGCCAACTTGGCAGATCCCAACCTGAATCGTCGAGAGCCGGCGGATCTCCTCGAGGCACTGGTTGAGTGCAACCGCCAAGATCCATGGCGCAATCACTATCGCGACACTCCCCAGTATCATCCGTCGCGCAACATCGCGCGCCTCCCTACCAAGTTCTTCAATATTCGTGCTGTCGGCGATCAGTAAGAGTTGGATCCAGAGCGTCTACTTTCAAGCACGTCCAAGTTCAGATATCTCTACAGCTGAGCAAGGTTTATACGGACACTGGATCTGCCCCTGCATGCCGAGATAAGTGGTAATACACTCAACTTGTCGTCGTTAATCTCCATCTTGCCAGTTCTGCTTCCCTCCCAATCCACCTTTCCGAAGCCCCTCGGTCGCCTCGTGTTGAGGCGGCCACGTCCTTCTCTCGTGGTCTTGATCCCCATGCGCACTTCGATCCAGATCCAGACTCTCGCTGGAATCCAGATCCAAACTCACACCCCGATCAAGATCCAAACTCTTCTTACCTTGTTCAGACGTTACGCTTGATCAGCCTGATTATCACATGTACATATGCAGAGTTCCCAATCCACCCATCTGCAACCACCTTGCAGATTCGTCGTCAAAATCCTCCACAGAGCGACCAACTCGCTCTTGGGGATCTCAGTCTCAACCTCCTCGTGAAACTACATTACCCCAAACCGGTTCCGGTTGGAGCGCCCCCGCAAAAACTCATGCAGTATGGCTCCACAGTTCAGATCCGCCTTGTCCACCCAGGATGGATCTTCATATCCACGCCAGTGTACAAGGAATTCACGGTGGATCCGGCCGTAACGAGTACGCTTTCCAGTCCACATGTCAGTAATTTTCTCCACCTCGTACTCGTTTTCATCCAGATCCTGGATCCAACTGTCCTCTGGCAGCAGTGCTTCATCAAAATCAAATCGATCTGTAGTGCCTTCAGTCAACTGGATCTGGGGTCGATCCAGAAAACTCCTCGCAAGCTTCAATTTGGACACATGCATCACATGGAACAGCCGATACTCTGTGCCTGGAGTCTCGATCCGCACAGCGTGTTCTCCGATCTTCTCCGCTATACGGAATGGTCCGTGCCACATATGGGCCAATTTGCGAGCATACCCTTCCTTCACCCGGTCCAGATACAGCCAGACCCTGGATCCTACCTCAATCTGGTGCGGATGGATCTCTTCGTTGTGCCGGTCTGCCCGATCTGAGATCGCCCCCTGCAGTCGCGTGTTGACTTCTGCCCGTGCCTGCTCATAATAGCGTTGGATCCGGTATCTCCACCGCCGTGGATCCCGATCCTGGCGGCGAGTACTGCCTACCGGGATTGTGGCTTCGAGTGTGGATCTCGGATCCCAGCCATGTACCAAGTAAAATGGCGTTTCTCCTCGGATCCGATCTTGGGCAATGTTAAGTGCGAAGGTGAGACGCTCCGCGTAATCGTCCCAATCGCGCTGATCCAGATCGTGCACATACATCTTCAGAGCGCGAGTTGCTGTTTGCATGATGCGTTCGGCGGTTCCATTCGCTTGCGGCCAATATGCCATCGTTGCACGTTTTCGTTGACCCAGGATCCGGTTGAAGGATCGAAAGAAGTCCGACATGAACCCCGGCTCACGGTCGTGCCGGATCACTTCGCTGGCACCGAATCGTCTGAAAACACACTCTTCGTAGGACTCCGCGATTGTCCGCGCTGTTCTGGAGTTACTGGCCTTCGCGATCACGTATCCCGTGAACAGATCGACCCAGATCAACAGCTCCGTATTACCCTTGTACGACTTGGGCGAAGGTATGTGATCCATCGCTATGATCTGGAACGGGTATGTCGCCTGGATGTTTCCCGGCGACTCGCCCCTGATCGTGGGTCGTCCTTTGCCGGTCTCGCAGTTGGCACATTCGCCGACGTACTTCTGCACACTTCTGAAGAGACCTCTCCAGTGAAAGTGATCGCGGATCCGCTGGTATGTACGCCCGATCCCTTGGTGTCCACCTTCCAGAGTGGAGTGATAGTGATGCAAGATGTCTTGATGTAGCGTCTCCGGCGGTGCCACCAGTCTCATCAGTCCATCTCGATCTGCATCCGATCGCTTGGAGGGTGGGCAATAGAACAGCAGATTATCACCGTCGATCTCGTAGTCCGCTGCGAGGTTGCCATAGGATCGGGCCTCATCCTGTGTCAGATCAGCCACATCTCCCCTCAGATATTTCTTCATACCCGCGATCCACGTTTCTTCATCCTGTGCTCGACGAATCCGATCGATCCGCAACCCTCGCACGAACTCCTCCTGCATGACGGTCGGGTTCGGCCGTGATCTGGTGCCCGATCGGGTTGTCATCGGCGGTAGTCGGGCGATCGACTCATCCGACCGGACGACCAGGATCTCATCAAGTCGGTTCAGTGTCACTAGATCCCCATGATCGGCGTCCTCCTCGACGACGGCGCCCCCTTCACGTTGGAGTGCTGCACTGGCCAGGCTGTCCGCACTTCCGTTCCAGTCTCGTTTCACTTGTAACAGCTCGTGATCTGGCCAGTTCCGTAGCTGATCCAGCATCTTCTGCTTCAACAATGTCAGCTTAGGTGCTTTGCAGTCAATCTCGCCCCGTACTTGTCGGATCACCAGGTTGGAGTCACCGCAGACCACTAACCTGCCTCGATCTATGCCGTCCAGGAGGTCGAAACCCAACAACAGACCATGATACTCCGCCTCGTTAACAGTCAGCCCTTCGGCATAGCCGGATCGAGCCTTCACTACACTCCATTCGGGTAACTTTCACAAGATTGCACTGTACGCGCCCCCGCCTCGCTTGACGCGGGCGGATCCATGAAACTCATCACCAGCAGCTCTTCGTCCGCACGCACCGTCGGGATCGGGGCTTGAATCTTCCGCCGGGGTTCTTCCTTCGGCGCGATCGCGATCAACGCGTCGTCCAGATCCGATCGAGGCGTAATACTAGCGGCGATCGCCCCCAATAACTCGTCCTCTCCCTTAGTGCACTTCGTGATCTCCAGTGTCCAGGGCGATAGGAGTGCAGCCCACTGGCCCAATCGGCCTTGAAGACCGGGTGATCGGAACAGCCACGCCAACGTCGAGTGTCGGGTCAAGACCCGGATGGATCGTCCAACCAGCATGTTATAGTTCAGGTCCAGGATCCGTAACAGCGCCAGCACTTCTTTCTCCACCACACTGCAATTCAGTTCATTCGACTTCAGCGTTCGACTGGCGAAAGTTACGGGATGATAGATCTGGTCGTGCTCCTGCATCAATGCGGCCGAGATCGCCCAGTCACTGGCATACACAATCACGACCGGAGTCCGATCGCGATCGAAGTGCCGCAGGATCGGTGTCGTCGCGATCTTCATCTTCAGGGTCGAAAAGGCACGATGAGCACGGATCCAGCGTTCATCGGCGACACCGACTTCGGGAACTGATGGAGTCCGATCGGGATCC
>NW_009258127.1:1215547-1222025 GCF_000149755.1 Phytophthora sojae | reverse complement strand
AGAATTCCTCCATCGGACACTTGCCCATCTCGTGTAGTTCACCACATCCACGGCACACAAACAGGCAGCGATCCGCCGGATGACCTCTCTTGCCGCACTTCTCGCACGTCAAACGTCTCCAACAATCGAGATCGGTGTGTTTCCGCGATCCACAATGTGAGCAGCGGTTTGATCGCTCCGATCCGTCAGGTGAAGATCGCGATCGTGGATCCGATCGAGGTGGGTCATGGTTGATCTGCGCCTGGTTGATTCGATCCGGCTTCGTCGCGTCGCCCCCAGCGTTACGGGACTTGTCCTCGGTCGACGCTAGGTAAACGCGACGTAGATCACCCTCCGAGTCCGATCCGTCTGATCCCGTGTCCGATCCAGACTCCTGGCTCGCGATCTGCGCTGCACGCACTGCCCGCTTGGTTGCAGCAGCTGGTGCTGAGGTCGGAACCTTCTGACGATACTTCGATCCAAAGGCGGATCGCTTCTGTCTGCTCATCGCGCGCTCTCGAGCGCGTAGGACTTCCTCCAGATCTTCTGCGTCCGCAAGCCGGAGTACGATCGGCCAGTTCCGGATCGCCCAGCGTCTCGATAAAGTGTTCGACATGTTCTCGGCGGGCCTTGGAATCTCCGTCCTTGATCTTCAATCTCGCACGCAGAGCCGCCACATTCAGTCGATAGAGGTACTCCAACGGCGATTCATCTGATCTCTTGCGAGAATGGTAATACTGCCAAGCGACCGATACTCCCAGGCCACAATACTGGATCTGGAAACTCCGGAGTAGATCGCTCCACTTGATCCGCGTCGATCGGCCCAGCTGGTGGTACCAGTTCTTCGCCGGGCCCGTCAGTAGATCAGCAAAGGTCAGGCACTTCTCTTCGTCCGTAGTCTGATTTCGCAGGAACGCCGACTTTACCTTGCTGATCCACGATCGGCCGCGGTCTTCGTCCTGATCCTTGCCATTGAACTCCTTAAGATCGGACATCGCCGAAATCCGCCCACGCTGGATCAATGAGGACCCAGTGGATCCTGAGGCAGCGGTGGCCACCGCAGCAGGGGCTGAACTCGGTAGATCAATGTCGTCCGGATTGTATTCCTACTGAGAGAGATCTTGATCCGGCGATCCGGCTGATTCCATCTCCACGTCCCGCGAAGACTCCAGTTTGCCAGTCGACTCATCTGATCCGGTAGTACTGGTGGTCCGATCGGTCGACTTGGGTTTCTGCTTCCGAGGTCCTGATCGCATGCGTTCCTGACGTTGACTCCGTCATCGTGCGTCCAACATCGCAGATCCTGAAGGGCCGAGGGACATCCGTTGAGGTTCAGACGACGTATCCGATACGTATTCCGCTGCGGAGACATAAGGAGACGACGATCGGTACCCAGTGGACTCCATCCGCGGCGACGACGCGGGAGCTGGCGACACTAGATCTGGCACCTTCGGGTCCGGACTGTCCGCGATCACGTCGACCAAAGGTCTCAACTTGTCGACCAATGTCTGGATCGCTGTCTGGATCACATCGAGATCCTGATCGAAAAGATCATTCGCTTCAAAGGCGCCAGCCACGAAGCCGGCTTCCTTCAACAGTCCGAGCAGGTTCTTCACCGCCATCAGCTTGTTGTCCGCCACTCGGGGGGCCGAGATCGGGCCCTTCGGGTCGTCGATCTGCTCTGGCCGCAAGATCACCATGACGGGATCTTGACGCAAGAAGTCTCGCAGTTCCTTCAAGTGATACTGACGATCCAGGTCAGCCTCGGACCAGTCGAGCGCCGACGGTCTGGGATTTTCGTCGTCCAGGCCTGGCGCTCTCAGCTTCTTCCTCACAATCTGGTCCTTGTCCGCGATCGCGTCCAGGTAGTCCGGATCGAGCCTGATCGGCGAGTCGGCGAACGCGTATCGGTCTGATCCCGCCTTAGTTTGTTTTGTTAGTGAATCTCGGTTCGCACCAAGATCCACCGGGGTCCCCGAAGGGACCTGTGGAGGATGTTGAGGTTTGTCTTCTAGATCTGTCTCCAGATCGCCCTCGATTCCGTCGACAGAAGTCCTCCGAGCACTCTGTCGATCCGCGGATCTCGTTTTGTTCAGCAGCGTCTTCGTTGATCCGATATCCGACGACGCCTCTTCCCCTGGTTCTTTCTTCACTTGCGCATCTTCTACGGACTCACGGTGAAATCCCTGGTTCGAATCCGGGCACGCACACCATTGTGGTGTAGCGGGATCGGCCAAAATCTGGTTAAGGCCTGATCGAGCTTCCCACCAGCGCCCAGACACCGACTAACGGAGGGGGGTCCCCCAACGATCCGTGATCGGCTGAACTTGTTCTCACCTTGTGTACCCGTCGGCGGGCTGGATATGCTCTCTCGGGGCTCCGAAGATGCAGAACTTGGTGAAGATCGAGTGTCTTGGCGTGACGCGGGGATAGTTTGTGGGGCAGCGCGGTAGTCTTCGCTCTGCGTCCGAGTATACGCTCCGATCGAGGGTTGTTCGCTCCGATCGGTCGGCCTGGAGTTGATCCAAGGCCTGTAGTCGCTTTTCCGGGTGTGTTCCTTCCTTTCCTGAGTTGCTTGCCGCTTCCTATAGCGGGATCGAGGTTGATCGAGAGGAGAAACGATCGCCGGTCAAGCACTAATATCCGGTCGATCGAGGACTTGCACACAAGAGATAGATCACTAGAGTAGGTCAAGCTGGCCAATGAATTAATCCAGTCTTAACCGTACCGCTAGTTCACTACCCAAAGTGTCGACCCTGCCGAGGCCAATGTAGTTCCTGGGACTTGGTGACTTGAGGGGACTTGTGCTCTTCGGTGCAATTTCTGCTCGAGAGCGACTTGCCGGGGCTTGGTGGTCTTGGATCACGCGTGGGGTCAAATCTGTTCTCCACAACGCAAGTCGATCGAGGCCAATATGCTCTTCCTCCTCGAGATTCCAGACCACTTGCGCTCCACGGTGCAAATTCGACTCTGATTTATGTTTAGCTGGTCTCTCCCTAATGCTACCATCTTGCTTACCCTCCTACAACCACACGATTACTGGATTCTTGCCCCGACTTCGTCCTTCATGTGCGTCCCATCCTGGTCGATCCACGATCGGCCCCGATCGGCGATCGACTCCGATCGGCCCTGATCGGCGATCGACGATCGACTCCCGTCGGCCCTGATCGGCGATCGACCCCGATCGGCGACCCACGATCGGCTCCCGATCCACGATCGACCTCGATCGGCGATCGGCGATCCACTCCCGATCGATGACTTATGCCGGTTGCCATGCGCCGCCGATCTATCACCTTCTGTCCTCGGCCATCTCAGATCCGCGGGTTCTGTCGTCGATCTGGACTTGGGTCAGCCACGAATCACGCCGCGGTTCGGGCACGATCACCCACAATCCGGCTTGCCACATGTCCTGCCTTACGCGCCGGCGTCATCGGACCACCTGAGGTCTCCCGAAGAACTCCTTCCGATCCGTAGATCCTTGCTGCCAGTCTCTCGATCGCCGATCTCCCACGCCTCCAGTCGATCGGCCCAGCCGCCTTTCTCGGAGAACAATTCTTATTCAGCACTTCTCCACACCTACCCAAGACAAGCCCATGCCGAGACTTGCAGGCATGCACCAAAAGGTATGGGTCTGTGAGCGTCTAATACACGAGCGGCGCTATGGTCACATTACTGGTTATGATAATGCGCGGTCCACCTCCCGCTAATTTTCAGAAATTTGCATTAGGTTGAAGCGCTAAAATGTGGTGCTCATGTTGCACTTTCAAACGTAAAACCACGCGTGACACCCAATCGAGGCGCGAACGCGTTCGCGCGCGAGAATCGACCTACCACGCACGAAATCCGCAAAGCAATTTGATTGGCCGAAACCAAGTCGGCGGGATCTCGAAAGGTCGCCACGGCCGTATGGCTTGAAACGGCACTTTCCCCCGAGGTTTTTCTTATCCCTGCAAAATTGGGATAACGGTCGCCGGTGGGTTAAGCTGTCCAGAATCAGTAGTTTGCATCCGTCGACTGACGGCTTCCAAACCTATAGTGAAACCAAGTCAAATTAGTAAATGTCAACACACGTAGCATACCAAAACACGTACCCGTTCGATCCAGTCCAGCATGACCGTGGCGTCGCAGTACGCGTTCGTCTGCACGGTATGCTCGACGGACGCCGCTCCAAAAGCAGGGTTGAACACCTCTTGGGATACGGGTCCGCCGGGCACACCTGCAAAAACAACAAACGGAGGCAGCTCCTCGCCCGTGGCCGACGCAGCAAGGAACACGGACACTCGGAAGCCGTTTATCGCGCTTCCTACCGGTACGTTCAAAATGTTAGCAAAGCGTCATAACGTACTGAAAATGACATCCTTACCTTGCACGACGTCGACCGTTTGAGCGCCCACAAAGTCAACCGTCCGGTGGAGTGAAGCGCTGCGGCTACGGCTTCTGTGAAGCCACAATACGAACGTAATTATGCCATACGAGTACACCTCTCTCAACTTCGTGCTCAACGTTGCCTTATCTCTTCGATGAGTTCGTCCACTGTGTCTGCTCACTAAGTACGGCCCAACACCACTAAGTTCGTTTCCATCCACTGTCCAACAAATTCGTACTACATATGAATTTGCATACTAAGTATTTCTATATAATGAAGCATTTCCTAGTCCTCTTCACTTTGAAGGAGTCGTATTAGAAGTTACTTGTCTCTGTTACGCTAAACTTTCCTGAGCTTATCTTAAAAAATATTCACTCAGATCACCAGACATTTGTTGAGGGGTTCTGTGGTACTATTGGCTCAATGTTCTCTGAAATTTATTTCAGAGTTAAGGGACGATTGGAATCATTCACTGACCTGATTAATGGCTTAGCGCATTCCTGACCAAGTCGATCCATCAACTTTCATCGATAAACGAGGTTTGTTTTTTACAAATATCATGCCAAACTGCAGTACAGTGGAGTAAAAGAATACACATACCCCGCGTAAGGTGATATTTTAGGTGAATGTTACCTGTGGCGGCAGGTTGTGTGGAGCACCCCCAAATAGCTACATTCGAGCGAGCTAAGTCGAAAATTTGCGTTTGCCGATCAGAATTTAACGATAGAAAAAATAGATTACCGAGGTGGCTGCCTCTACTGTACAGTAATGTGCGTCAATAGGGACCTCTGATATGAATAGGAGTGTAAAGGCTATTAAGGCGAACAAGTGGAAAAAGAAATAACAATGTATTGATTTAGTCAAGAATAAATGACACACTGCTTTTACTAATGAGCGTGGAGTGCAACCAGCACTTCTGAATCGTAGAAGCTGACACATTATCCCACGCAGACTCGCACCACTTCATGGCAGTTAGTAAGTCGACTGTATGTCTAGGGATGCCCAACTTCTTGGCTAGCACCGTAGCATAGAAGACGATCATTGCACCGCTGAGGCAAATGCCCTCCGCCTCTGCAAGCATGATGAACTCGACGATGTTTTGATCGATCTGTAGCTGGAATGGAGACGGCTTGTTCTTGAGCTGAGCACTTTCGTGAGGCTGGCGCAACAGCGCGATACGCCCCGAGATGATGCGGCCGATGGTGGCTTTCCCAGGGGGCCTTTGCGGACCGAACTCGACTTTGGCCCAAAGGGCCAGGTCTTCATACTTGACAGCGGGGGAGCTCTCAGCCTTCTTGATCAGAAGCAGCTTCTGCTGCTGGGTGAGGCGAGTTCTAGTCTTGGAGGAGGAGCTCATGAGGTGGGTGGATGGGTAGGGCGCTGGTGTTGTGGCAGATTCCGTTGTGCTTGGAGGAGGGAAGGAGTTATGTTCGCGCCCGAATTCAAATGGTAACTTCAATCACTGATTGGCTAGATCTGACCTCACTAGCCAATCACGTAGTCGCGCTCGTTGCGAAACCAGCCAATAGCGCCAGGATCCTGTCGAAAGTTAACTTAAATCAATGTTAGTTGTGTTCTTGACTGACAGCTGTATATAATGTATGTAAGGATATTAGTCGCACATTACTGTAAACATCAATCGTGCAGAGTCATTTGATAGATAATGTATGACTTCAGCTATAAAAGCACTCATTGTTCTCTCATTGACCACTAAACCAAGCAACAGGCTTAGTCCAATCTACCTGCAACATGGAGATGCCGCTACACGCGATTAATACAAATGCAGCAGGTCCCTACCGTACTAACTAACTAGTTATAACACTCGATCCGTAAGTCCAACACTGCGTACTAACCGGCTGGCTATCAGATACGACACTGAACGTGCCGTAGCTACCGGTGCGGCTGATCAGTGGTGGTGTTGGTCAGGAGCAGCCCGTGATCTCACGCATTGAAATACACGTCAATGGTGCGGACAAGCGCAAATATAAATGCAGTAGCTACGAGAATAAATGTGTGACCGCCAGCGACACTGTGCAAATTGCCGCAGTTTTTTACCCGCCGCAGTGGTTGACGGGGAGGCAGACTGTCCAGCGGACAAGTCGCTCTGGACACGCCACTGACGCCGGACACGTA
>NW_009258127.1:1207764-1215447 GCF_000149755.1 Phytophthora sojae | reverse complement strand
CGCTGCAGCGCGCACCCTGGCCTTGACAGTAACGGAGGAAGAGCTGACGCACGACCTCGAAACAGAGGCAATTCAGGCAAGATTCCCACATATCGACACACTAGTGTCGCGATGTATGCTTGAGTGGGCTAACACGCACACAGATGCAACAGAGGCACTAATAGATCAACACCTACAAGGGAATAGTGGAGAGGAAGCGGCCGAGTGTTAAACCACGGAAGTAGGGTTGCTAGGACTCAATCCTCGTTAGGAGAAGTTGTCCAATATACCTCATCATCTCAAAAGTGCCCAGCGGAGGGATGCCGTACGATGAGTCCATTTCAGCTCATGACGGTACCAGTGATTTTCCCGAGGAGACCTCTGAGGATTGCGAGTCGCAATTTGCGACAGCTGAGGGTGCGAACATGTTCTCCTCCTTCTCGTTTCGTTAGTTGGTAGCTCTCTATCTTCGTTAGCACTGTGAGTACGTGGTAGTTGCTTGTGTAGCTTATTCCTGAGCGACAATAGCGGCATTGGCGCTGACAACAAGCGCCCCCAGGAGCAGGTAAACTGTCTGCATGTTGAATTGTGTAATCCGGCGTGTTTCCACTCTGAGAAGTGCTGTGAAGAGGATAGTATGTCCATTGTGATCAAGCTGGACAAGGTCATGGAGAGGAACCCGAATTTCGTGGAGAAGCTGAGCGTGGATCTTGCAGCGATTGAAAAATTGGATAAGAACGCTGAAATTGCTGAAGTGTCGAGGAGAAGAACATTTCAACCTAACGTGCATCCCTTTCCTCTTTTGCCTCACCAATTTTTTTTTTAAACCTGAAATTTCAGAGCTTCTTCGGGCCGGAGGCACACCCCACAATAATGCGCAATTAATCAATGAAAACAACGTCTCTCAACATTGAAAATAGGGTGGTGCTACAATCATAACATTGCTGTAAAGCGCAACGAGCTGAGCGGTACGCGGTTAAATCAATTTAAAGCAAAAATAAAAGCTAAATACGCTGAAAGAAATATGCTTAGTCTGATTCGATAGATAAAGTATTGAATAGCCACGATAGCTAGATGATATATTAGACTGCATTTCATCCAACTTTACCTGGCCAAACCTCGGCAGTAAGATCGGATCAAAATGTATAGGCTACCGCAGCGATCAAGTCGGTGGCGCAGTTGGCACGGAACGGCGCAAGTAGGGACACGAGTTACTCCTAATGCTGCGGCTCCTGCTAACCAGTGGAGCTGCAGTTGCCGTCATTAAAGTTGTCGTTAAATGGGCATCTAGTTTGTCGTTATAGTTCACTTGATTTCTGCCTGATCATCAGGATTCCGTTACGCACGGGGTACTATAATCTTACTTTGCGTTATCCGCAAGATTCATTGTCGCAGTCATCACGTTGACTGCGACCAATACCGGTAGTACTGCTGATAGGCTATCTATCAGTGATAGCTGGGGCGAAAAGTATATTTTGTGGTACCATTATTATAATAACGTCGTAAGACTGTGTCAACGGAGCAGCAGGCGACGCCGCTCATTCGAAAGTTTGTTGTGAAATCTATTTTGTCAGCGCTGTGTTGCTTGCTGTGGACGGAACAGCCGTGAAGGTAGGAGCTTGTTGTCTCTTGAGGAGAGAGAATGGTGTTGAACATGGTGTAAGCGCGCTACTTTGTTTGTTGTTTTACAGGCCCTACCTACCCTGGTACAAAGCTTTCAAAAACTAGACTCGTTCGGGAGACAAGTCGCTCCAAGACCTTCATCAAGACGCACAAGAATAATGACGATAACCTGCTGCGTGCGTGAGGTTTTACTTGCAGTATTGATCAAACCACAGTCGATCTATATTTCTTTTCATACCTCCACTTGCAAACCAAGGTTAGATGCCGTAGCTGTAGACCCAACGTAGCAAAAAATATCGCTATTCCTAGAAGCAGTTCTCGCACGTTTACCGGTACTGTTAATTGAGAAGGTGGTAGCTGTGCTGCATGTTAGAATTACCGAATTCCTGAGAACGCTTTTTTGTTTTTGTGTCTTTCTTGTCAGCTAACTAAACAGGTCAAACAATAACCCTTCGATGGAGATATAAGATACGTAAGTATCGGGCGGTGCAGGAGGAATGCAGTACTCGTACTGGCGTTACGTGCCCGCTGATTATCTGCTCATTTGCCATAGTCAACTACCAAACTTCTATTGTGTTTTGTTAGCCCTACCATTTTTCATCCCCGTACTTGAACGTATAGCTCTGACACTCTGGCAATGTGACCCGCTAGATACCTTACTCTATTCGCGGCGTGATTTATGGTGAAGTACTAATGCGAACTACCAAGCTATCCCAGCCTACGCAGAGCTCTAGTTTATTTATTTTTTTGCCATTTTAGCAGGATCACCCGATCGTGCGGTTCACGCGGAATCGAGTGCGGCTGCGTTCTTACCACAACAAGGCATCACATTATAAATCACCCTTTTTCATCGGAATTTGCTATAGATAACCCAGAGCGGGGAACGTAGGTCAGTTATGCAGTTGACCCTCAACTTGCTATTGGGCCAGGGGCGCAGTGACTCTCAACAAAGAAATTGGGTCAACTCGCAGTTTACCCGTAAACAGCAAATGTGAGTCAGCCCACGCCTCGAACAAACCAAACCAAACCAAACCAAACCAAACCAAACCAAATGGTTCGCAGAATGAGCAAAACCAAGTAACCGTTTGAACCAAGGTTCGTTGCGGCTACTTGGTTCTACGGTGTCGGGCGCCATTTTCAAACTAAAACGTACGGTTCGTCCGCGCCACGATGGTTTAATTGGTTTCAAGGAACCAGTATACCGAGAGTTTCAGGTTCGAAATCGGTATTCTTTTATGAAACGTTCGAACCAAACCATTTGGTTTGGTTTGGTTTGGTTTGGTTTGGTTTGGTTTGGTTTGGTTTGTTCGAGCCTCGAATCGAGGCGTGGGTCGGCCCTTTTGGGTTCGCGTGTTGCCCTTTTTGGGGCATTACCTACTGTCATCTGTTTACCCAAATGGAGGGCCTCATCTCATGCTAACAATGTTATGTGTTGGCCTAACATGTCCTAGACGACAGCAAATCTTTTGACTTCTTCCTGGATGTTGCAAGAAGTAATCGAGGATTAGAGACGCCTTAGAGACGCCTTCGGCACCCCCGTGATTCCTTATGCTCGCGATATGAAGATACGATGTCCTGGAGAGTGCATGCGGGTGAAGAGTGTAATGCACGGCTTGCTGGTGAGCTCGGCGCTGGGCCCGCCTCCGCAAATACCGCGCGGATTTTGGCACGTACTCGCACCCAGTTGGCGCCGCGGCTATGAACACCCACCTGTGATACTATTTTCTGCTGGGGAGTTGATGCTGCACAGAGTCAACATTGTGACAAGTCTTCAGTTTTTGTCTGACGATACAGTACAGTGCGGGGCATCGTCAACTATCCTACGATGGTCGGCAGTCATTCCACGTTTGTCTTTCAAGACCACAAGACCCTTCTTTCCAGCGGACTCCCTCTCCTCCACAGTCATGCGCAGTCTATTCTACGTTGCTCTTGGCTTTGCGGCTTTAGCTTGCAGCACCGTCGTCGCAGAGCCCTCGAATCCTGACGACTCTCCGCTCTTGTCGAAGGTATCTCCTGATTCTGCGGCCAAAAGATCCCTTCGGTTTGCAGGCCAACAAGTTGTCCAGAGCGGCAGGGGGAACGGGAACGGTGGGGTATGGAAAGCCCCCGTTGCGAGTATTAACAAGATCATCAACAGACCGGATATCGATGTGAAACGATACATCGAGGCGGCCAAGAAGGCGGCCGGAAAGTAGTAGCTCGGATGCGGAGAGAGAGTCTGCGACTATCTTCTTTCACGTGTGAAAAGTGGTGCATTTCAGGACAAAGCAGCACTTAGGATACGAGAACATTCTGGACAACGATCTAGAAATGCTAAAACAAAATCGAAGCTTGACCGGGAGGGAATGCTCGCCTCGTTGAAGTAACCATCCATAATTCATGATCCATGCGACTTTGCATACGGAAAAAATTTCCCGGGGTATACATTTCGAGTCCTCGAAGCGCAGCGTCCACTTCTTGGATCTGGGCTTGCACCCGCGTGCCACGAACCCGACGATCGTTGAGGCCACGACGGCAGCCAAACGCTCGACTAAGCGTACAGCTTCCCACGGAGTGCTGCACGTTCCCTTGAGCGTCTCGTGGAGAAGCACCAGCGTCAGCGCTCCAGTCGCACCGCCGAAAAGCAGTCGAACTATGAGGCGCCGGCGCTCGGGGTCGGCCCACGCTCGCCGCGATCGAGCTCGACAGCTTGGTAATGTATCTACTGGGCGCGTTGCGTTGGCTGCTGCTACAGTTGGTCGCGATTCTCCACAGCTTTTTCAACTTGACTTGACCAGCCACCGGTGGGATGGCCCCAAGCACCACGACGAGTCGCGCGTAGCGAGTTGCTCGAGTGACGCTAGCGACGACGGCGTTGCAGCGGCAGTGGTAATGGCAATGGCTTGGGTGTCGCTCGAGTTGTGATGGAGAGCACTGCGGCCTCTTGTTCGTAAGCTTCCTCACGACGAGGCAACGGGCCACGAACAATCACCGCCGCTGCTTGTTCGCAATCTCAACTGCCTGCAGACAGACACGGCAACGACGAACAAGAGTCGAAGGCGTTCAGGAATGCACGAAAATCTATATTGCTCGGTCGCGGAGCCACTTTCACGCTTAGTCTAGTTGCGTCGTCTCTTCTTGCGGCCCGTGGTGGCGCGCGCGGCCGGGATGTTGCTGGCCACGCGGTGGGTGTACTGCACCACGGCCTCATCCGCCATGATCTCGTCCGTGAAGATTTTGCGGCGCTGCTTCTTGGTGAGACGCGCCGAGTGGAACTCGTGCGCGCCCTCGACCACCACGCCCATCTGGAAGTGCTTGGGCAGCGCGCGCGAGTGGTCCGAGCTCTTGTAGAACTTGTATTGGGCTGCGGTGATTGCGGTGCCACTGAGTTTGTCCGCGGTGAGCGTGGCGATGTTGCCAATGTTGCGGTTACCATCAGCAATCAGTGCCTTGCCGCCGACAGTGATGCCCGTGCTGGCCCCCTGCAAGTAGTTGATCTGATCAGCAGTGGCGAAACGTTTGGAACTTGCCAATGTACATCGCCGAGGTGTCGTTCGTCTTGAAAAGCATGCTGCTGTTCATTTGATCAGCGTCCACGTAGATGCCTGTTTGACCATCAGGGCCAGTAAAGCTGGTAACCACTGATGGGTCGAAGACAAGCGTGGGATCCAAGGGTTGGAAGCTCATTGTTTTAGGGGTTTGTCACTGCGAGCTCGACAGCGTGGCGTCGGCAAAAGCCACGTATAGTATTGAAAAAGAAAAGATCAGCGACTACACCAAGCTGCTGAGCATGGAGAAAACCCGTATCTTGGCACGGATTGATCGAAGAAACCGCATCGGAAACGATCATGGTTGGCGCAGGGGGACTGAAAATGTCCACATTGTTGTTTTTTCTTACAAAAATATATTTTGCAACTGAGGTCGCAAGCAGAGCGAGATGTTTGTACTCGTTTGCATGATATGAGCACCATGCTCCAACAGATCGCTTAGGCGCTAGAACGTGGATGAAAAAAGTCTGGAGAGAAAGTCTCTCGCCCAAGTGAAACGTGGATATGGCAGGATTAAGACATGGGCGTTCTCGCTGTAACTCGTAGTATGCAGAGTTTTCTTTGTCGTTTTGGAAACTTGATTCCAGCAACGTCTGTGCGACATGATTGGTCAAACGCTTGCCGGCAAAGCACAGCTCTCTATCGATTGAAGGGTAACCTATCGTTGCGGTCAGATACAGAACGGACCTGATCTGTGGTCGGGTTTCATGCATTCTAGGCATTCTGGGGGGGGGGCAACCCCCAGACCCCCGCATAAAGAAAACTAACTCCGAGTTGCGGCAACGTGTCCGCTAGAACATGTGTTTTCATCTGACCAAAAGCTTACAAAAACTCATATAAAATACCAGGTCCGTTCTGTATATGTGACGGGGCACACAGCACTTCTTAACAGAGGAAGCAGGAGTATACAAACTCCAAGTGAACAGCCCTTCACGTGTCCCTGGTCTGAAGGGGACGACTTGACTTGAAAAGCGGTAGATCTAAGACTGAATGTATTTATAGGTTGGTACAGATTTGGCCTGCATACAAATCCTAAGTTCCCTATAGTTTGTGTCATACAAAATGTATCTGTTGGCTCTGAGGCCACTTGGGTCACTATCCAGGGGAGTGACCGATGTAGCCACCCCGGAATAGTGACAGGGTCACTATTTCATGTAACCCCGTTACAGTATACGACCCATTTGAGATTCGATCTTATCGACCAATCAGAGCGAAGTTACGCCGGCGACTCATATTTCACTCGCAAAGTCGAAATCCATCGACAACGGCGCGAGCTCTGGCGCCTCGGCTCCCGGGCCTCACAGAGCAACTGGCGCATCGCCGAACAAGCCGCAGGGTCTCCACGTCGACCGGAAGCATGCCTCCAAAGCGCAGTGCGCGCAGTGCGAAAGCACCTCCGAAACCGCCGGCCGTAGGGCCGAAGACCAGGGCGGCCAAGGCCAAGAACGAGTCGTCCGCGCTGATGGAGGCCACGAAGGCGGCCGAGGAGGTGGTGCGCTCTCGTAGCAGCACGCCGGAGAGTGGCCGTCAGGCCGGGGCTCGGAGCAAGTCTCCTGACGCCGCGCAAGGCAAGGAGGAGAGTCCTCGGGGCCATAAAAGCCCGGCTCGCGACTGGGAAGCCGCCGTCTTTGACTGCACGATGGTCCAGTACTCCGGTGAGAGTTCACCCGACGACGAGAACGTCTCGGAGGGCAGCACGCACGCTGCCGAAGGCACGGAGCTGGCGGCAGGCGACATGACCAACGCCTCGGCCGACGCAAAGGCCTCGTCAGGGAAGGAGGCGGAGGACGCCGGCGACAGCAAGCAGTCGCACGACGAAGTCGCCATGGCCGACGCTGGGGTCGTGGCCGAGAAGTCGCCGAGCGACGCGGGCTCCAAGCCCAAGGAGGTGCTGGCATCCAAGCATCTGACGCTGGTACAAGGTCGTGAGCGTGCCCAAGCGTCGAAAGCGGCTGCCGCTGCGAAGGCCGCCGAGGCCAAGGCGAAGAAGCGTTCAGCTTTCAGGTCGCCTCGCGGCTCCAGCTCCAAGCTGTTCATCGACTCGGAGTCTGAGGATGAGGAGGGTGCCGTCCACGAGCCCAAGGAGCTCTCCAACAACCTCGACGAGCAGCAGCAGCAATACCACGCTGCTAGCTCGGGTGCGTATGCCAGGCAGTCGACTGCCACGACTGCCATCGAGTCTTCTTCAGGCGGGGATGCCACGTACCCGCAGGGCTACTTCCCACCCGAGCCTGGCACTGGTGCGCCAGCGCTGTTGGAGAAGCTCTCGGCTCCTCGTGGCCTTATCGGCGGGTACACCTCGAGGGGTTCCTATGAGCGTGCTCTTGTTGAGAAAGAGCCACTCTTTCTTGGCGACGTTGAAGTCGCCCGGTGTGTGCTACTAGCACCACACAAGCTCACACTGAAGGAGTTCACCACGCTTCGCAAGAAGCCGGAGGACAAGGGTGGACTCCATCCTGTGTGGGGTTTCCACTGGGTCAAGCCGAATGACAACATGACCTGGAGCGAGGTGGAAGACCTCTTCTGGCGCTACGTCCAGCGCAAAGGGTATTCC